>NC_080720.1:5413351-5503351 GCF_019097595.1 Hemibagrus wyckioides
TAACATTTAATCAAATATTTATATTAAAGACACTGAGCCATGCTCACGAAACATCTGTATAACTCACATCAACAAATACAGATTCAAATTCACTGTCCAGGACTAATAACACACTCTTATCAAACTCCAACACACATCAACAATGATCATCAAACACCACATTATACACCAAAACCAACACCACAGCACTTACTTACTTTGTCCCCCAAACGTCCGACATGAATCGTCCCTCTGATGTACTCGTTCCTAATCCTGTCCAACCTTGTCACTCCCAAAGAGAACCTCAACATCTTCAGCTCTGCTACCTCCAGCTCTGACTCCTGTCACTTTCTCAGTGATACTGTCTCTAAACCATACAGCATGGCTGGTCTCACCACTGTCCTGTACACCTTCCCCTTGATTCTCGCTGAAATTTCACACAGACCTCCTGACACCTTTCTCCACCCATTCCAACCTGCCTGCACTCACTTCTTTACCTCTTTCACACACTCTCCATTACTCTGGACTGTTGACCCCAAGTATTTAAACTCCTGTACCTTCTTCACCTCTTCACCCTGTAATCTTACTGTTCCACTTCCCTCCCTGTCATTCACACACATGTACTCAGTCTTAATACGACTGACTTTCATTCCTCTTCTCTCCAGCGCAAACTTCCACCTCTCCAGGTTTTCCTCCACCTGCTCCCTGATCTCACTACAGATCACAATGTCATCTGCAAACATCATTGTCCAAGGAGACTCCTGTCTGACCTCCTCTGACAACTGGTCCATCACCATAGCAAACAGGAAGGGGCTCAGAGCCGATCCCTGATGCAGTCCCACCTCCACTCTGAACTCCTCTGTCTGCCACTAGTCCTTCTCTCCATCTTTAGTGTCTAAACTAGTGTATAGTGTAGTGTATTGCTGTCTATTCTCTTCAGTTCTGTCCATGTCACACTTTTTCTTGGCTAACCTCTTCCACCATGTCTCCTTATCTTCTTTCCTCCTTCCAGATGACACACCCAGCACCTTTCTTCCTGTCTCCCTGATCACTTCTGCTGTAGTTTCCCAGTCATCTGGCAGCACTACCTGACCACCCAGAGCCTGCTTCAACTTCTTTCCAAATTCCTCACAACATTCCTCCTTTTTCAGCTTCCACCACTTGGTTTTCTTCTCCATCTCTATCTTTGACCTCTGCTTACAGACCATCAAAGTCATCCTACACACCACCATCCTATGCTGTCTGGCTACACTCTCTCCCACTACCACTTTACAGTCACTAATCTCTTTCAGATTGCCTCTTCTACATAGGATGTAGTCTACCTGTGTGCTCCTACCTCCACTCTTGTAAGTCACTCTATGCTCCTCCCTCTTCTGAAAATAAGTGTTAACCACAGCCATGTCCATCCTCTTAACAAAGTCCACTACCATCTGTCCTTCAAGGTTCCTTTCCTTAACTCCAAACTTGCCCATCACCTCCTCATCACCTTTGTTCCTCTCACCAACATGTCCATTAAAATCTGCTCCTATCACCACTCTTTCACCCGTGGGAATAGTCTCTATCACCTCATCTAATTCACTCCAGAATCTCTCTTTCTCCTCTAACTCACAACCTACCTGTGGGGCATAACCACTAACAACATTCAACATCACCCCTTCAACCTCTAACTTCAGACTCATCACCCTATCTGAGACTCCCATCACCTCCAGAACATTCCTCACAAACTCCTCCTTCAGGACCACACCTACCCCATTTCTCTTACTATCCACACCATAAGAAAACATCTTGAATCCTGCTCCTATACTACGAGCCTTGCTACCCTTCCACCCAGTCTCCTGTACACACAGTATATCCACCTTCCTTCTCTCCAGCTCTCTACCTTTCCCTGTCATAGTACCAACATTCAGAGTTCCTATTCTCAGTCCTACACTCTTAACTTTTCTCTTCTCTCTCTGTCTACGCACTCTCCTTCCTCCTCTACTTCGACCAACAGTAGCCCAATTTCCACCAGCGCCCTGTAGGTCAACGGCGCCGATGGCGGTCATTGTTAACCTGGGCCTCGACCGATCCGGTATGAAATTTAGACTACTGATGATTCGCATGGTTAAATTTGGCAATGTTTTACGCCGGATGCCCTTCCTGACACAACCCTCTCTATTTATCCGGGCTTGGGACCGGCACAGAAGTCACTGTACTGTGACCCCATGGCTAGATTATGATCACCAATTTTACCAATATTTTTAAAATCAAAACCCATCATTCACCATTAAACAGCAGTGCCTCCTCACCAACATTCCCAATCAAACACTAAAGACACACAAACACACACACCAACACACTCTTGTCCTTAGCTTGTCCTTCTGCCTAATTGATCAGCTCTTTCTTTTTTTCAGTCAGTAACCTTGTCCCTCTGAGTGAGTATTACGTGTCCTGTGAGGTCAGAATTGGCCGAGTGAAAAAGAGAATGTTCTCCATCATCTGAAATCCTTACACAGCCTACAGCCTTCTTCAGTAGTCCTTAGTCTCGGCTTCAGAACTCAGGAGATGTTAAACCCTGAGAAATCAGACCCAGCACATTTTCTTGACAGTGGTCTTTGTCACAAGGATTGGTGATGATGTGGCACTTATTCAATGGCAGTTTAAGGGGGAAAAAATATGCAGCTTCTCATGTTTTTTAGTAGCTATATTTAAATCTGCTTACAGACATAATTCCGGGATTGAATTTTGTTTTCTTGTACAGTGAGATAATTATGTGCAGGAAGTGAACCAAACCTAGTGTGTGTTTTGTTAAACTAAAATGCTGTCAATGATTTAAAGTCTTCTTCTTCAAGTTAAGTAGCCTTTATTTCTCACATCTACATTACTGCAGAGTGAAATTCTTTCTTCACATATCTCACCCTTGGCGTGTTGAGGTCAGAGAGCAGGGTCAGCCATGATGCAGTGGCCCTGGAGCAGTGGAAGATGGGGGGCCTTGCTCTAGGGCCCACCAGTGGCAGCTTGGTAGTGATGGGGCTTGAACACTGATCAACAACCCAGAGCCTTAACCACTTGACCTACCAACATTCTTCTTCTTCTTCAGCTTTGGCTTCTTCTTCTGCTTCTTTGTCTTCTTCTTTTTCTTCTGCGGCTGCTTTTTCTTCTGCTGCTGCTGCTCCTTCTTCTTCTCCAGCTTCTTCTCCTTCTTCTTCTCCTTCTTCTTCTTCTGCAGCTTCTTCTTATTCTTCTTCTTCTTCTTCTGCTTCTTCTTCTTCTTTTTCTTCTGCAGCTGCTTTTTCTTCTTTTGCTGCTGCTTCTTCTTCTTCTTCTTCTTCAACTTTGGCTTCTTCTTCTTCTGCTGCTGCTGCTTCTTCCTCTTCTACTTCTTCTTCATCTTCTGCTGCTGGTTCTTCTTCTTCTTCTTATACTTCTTCTTCAGCTTCTTCATCTTCTGCTGCTGGTTCTTCTTCTTCTTCAGCTTCTTCTTCTTCTGCTGCTGCTGCTTCTTCCTCTAATTGGTACTAATTGGTAGCTTAGTTAACAAGGTGTTGGACTAGTTACCATATGGTTGTGAATTTAAATTCCAGGTCCACGAAGCTGCCACGGCTGGGTCCTTGAGCAAAAATGAGATAAAAACATGCATTGCTCTGGAAAAGGGTGTCTGCCAAATGCTGTAAATGTAATCCTTTGTACATTCTTAACACAACATTGGTGATCAATTCACTCTAGATTGGACTCGTCAAATGAGTTAAAAGATCACTGTCAAAGGCACCTCTTATAATTAGTGTTATACAGTATCACATGACACATGACAAAAAAAAAATTGTCAGGCTTTCCAGTCAGGCATGCCTAAAGCAACCTGGAATCTCGGTGTACGTGCATAACCTGGGATATTTTGGTGAAAATGGAATTTGTATTCATCTCCAATGTGGGAGTTATTTGTATTCCACAGAAAGGCTGGATTTTCTGAGAAAAAGAATACAACCTGAGAATCTGTAAGTGCCCAGAGTTATTTTTAATGCTAGCAGTGTTAGCCAGGTTAAGTATCTTAATTTGACTGAATTAGTGTAATTCGACAGGAAATTTAAGAATACATCGTTTACACTCTTTCAACTGATTTTTATTTCGTTTTTGGCTAACCTGCTCAGGAAAGATATGACAACCAGCAAGAAACTGTTCAGGTGGTGCTTGTTAATAGTTCTGTTTTTTTATTATTATTTTATTTTTTTCCTGAGGGTACTTGATGGAGCAGGTGGTTTCCTGTCTGTGTGGGATCACTGTTGATCTTTTCAGCTCTCTTCCTGGCCCTGGTGTCATGCAGCTCCTTGATTGAGAGCTGCTGAGGGGAAGTCGAATTCGCTGTGGTCTGTTTGTTGTGGGTGTTGAGCTAAACAGTGATGGATGAGGCAAGAATGGTTTCCATGCTGGATGTGGAAAAATAAGACAGGGCCAACTGGGAGTCATTGAGTGTCCTGAGGTGTAGTTAAAGAGCATTTTTTTAATAAGTGGATGAGGTGTTCTTCTGCACTGAAGGTTGTTTGTTAATTACCAATAAGTGAGTGATCTGATTTGTCATTAGTGTTGATATTCAGCTTCTTATAGTTCCTAACTTTTTCTCTTTGTTTATATCCTTTGTTCCAGCCTTTATTCATTGGTGAGTATTGCTCCATGCCTGGTGTCAGCTTCAAAGCCATTGCGTCAGGCTGAGAAGGAGGTTTAGGAGCAGAGTCTCTCTTTCTTCTTGCTTTCAGTTCAGTCTAATTCAATTCACAACACCTTTTTTCACAAAGCTGTATGCAGTAGAATGTCATTAAAAATATAAATTCATCAACCACTTTAAGAGAAGTATTTGTACACTGCCTCGTTCGTGCAATTATCCAACCCAACGTGGCAGCGGCGCAATGCATAAGATCATGCAGATTCAGGTCAAGAGCTTAAGATCATGTTCACTTCAAACATCAGAAAGGGGTTGTTTTTGCAGATGTTTACTGAAACTGTTGATCTTCTGCGATTTTCATGTACAGCCATCTCTAGACACAGAATGGCATGAAAAGCAAACAAACAAGCAAAAAAACATCTAGTTAGGAGCAGTTCTGCAGGCTTTCTTGATGAGAGAGGTCAGAGGGGAATGATCAGACTCGAGGAAGCTGATAGCAGAGCCATGACAACTCAGATAACGACTCTGTACGACCGTGGTGGACAGAAAAGAATCCCAAAATGCACAAATTAGAAAATGTATTAGAAACTAGAATGAATTTCCTGGATATGCAGTTGCACTGTTTGACCATATAGTACACCATTACAGGAAGGAATTCTTTATAATTGCCTGTGGATGGATGGACAGATGGGTGGAAAGAATAGTGGATGGATGGATGGATAAAAAGAATAATAAATGGATGGATGGATGGATGGACAAAAAGAATAATGGATGGGTGGATAAAAAAGAATAATGGATGGATGGGTGGATGTGTGGATGGATGGATGGATGGATGGTTTCTTTCCAGTATCGTCTCAGGGAGTTTTTCCTGACCACCAGCTTGATGATTAGATATAATATTAAATTTATTAAACTGTATAATTGATGTATAATTGATCTGCTTTTATAAAGCTACAATATCCTGTAGTTAAATTCGTGCTACACAAATAAAATACAATTGAATTGAAGTGAATTGAAAAGCATATCAGGTTCCACTCTGCCAGCCAAAAACAGTGGGCACAGGCCAGGCAGTTTAAGTATAAAAAAAAATGTTATCTGGCATTTTTCCAATCTTCACAGTAGTCCTTAAGGTTCAATGACTTACCTTAAATCATTTTTTAAAGGTAAAAGGATACATGCATACTAAGAGTATAAAGAAGTGTCGTACCCTTGATGGTACCGCAGCAGCGACAAAGAAAATACTATTTATTTCAGAGGCTGTATCATTTCAGTGTAAAATGCAGTGCAGTGAGGCATGGAGCAAA
Organism: Hemibagrus wyckioides; assembly: GCF_019097595.1. NCBI lineage: Eukaryota > Metazoa > Chordata > Actinopteri > Siluriformes > Bagridae > Hemibagrus > Hemibagrus wyckioides. The sequence continues at coordinate 5,419,268 of NC_080720.1, forward strand.
TGTGTACACTCAGCATGTAGTTCATTAGGCCCTTTCACAAAATTATTGTCATTGTCTATAGCGGGGGTCAAAACACATGCCGACAGGGTTAAACTAGGATAATCCATTATCATAAATGGTGCAAATAGGCATGCATTCAAACCAGGACCTTGGAAATACGAGAACAAGGCTCAGACTTTACAATACAAATGCACTACAAGATTTCACCGAGTATAAATATACAACCTAATCAAGTAGAAAATAAAGAACATGATAACACAATCAGGGAAATGAAGCAAATGACAATGTGAATGGTAGAGAATCTAAAACATCATGACATGCCTGGCTCTTGTTGCCATGGGAGCCATTATTTAAGCGTGACATATAGCTTGCAATGTGCAGTTAATTTGAGAATTTGAACAAATGTGAAGACTTCCAAAAGATAATTTGCAAGTGCTGTGGGATTTTCATTTGCTAATAACTCTGTAAAAAGTGAAAACCTTCTCTATGCATAGTGACTGTTTTTACAATTATAGATATTACACTGCAATAACATATAGGTTTAATATGGATTTTTATTTTTTTTTTGGACTGTGTATGTATGTATCTGAACTCGAAACTCCCTGTTACGTAGTCACTGATTATTAAGATATAATCTCAGGTAATATAGGAAAGAAAGAAAGAAAGAAAGAAAGAAAGAAAGAAAGAAAGAAAGAAAGCAGGAAACGAAGGAAGGAGGGAAGGGAGGAAAGAAGGGAGGGAGCGTGGAAGGGAGGGAGGGAGGATGGAAGGAAGGAAGGAAGGAAGGAAGGAAAGAAGGAAGGAAGGAAGGAAGGAAGGAAGGAGGGAAGGAAGGAAGGAAGGAGGGAGGGAGGGAGGGAGGGAGGGAGGGAAGGAAGGAAGGAAGGAAGGAAGGAAGGAAGGAAGGAAGAGAAGGAAGGAAGGAAGGAAGGAAGGAAGGAAGGAAGGAAGAGGAGGGAAAGGATGAAGGAAGGAAGGAAGGAAGGAAGGAGGGAGGGAGTTAAGGAAGGAAGGAAGGAAGGAAGGAAGAGGAGGAAGGAAGGAAGGAAGGAAGGAAGGAAGGAAGGAAGGAAGGAAGGAAGGAAGGAAGGAAAAAAGGAAGGAAGAGGAGGGAAAGGATGAAGGAAGGAAGGAAGGAAGGAAGGAAGGAAGGAAGGAAGGAAGGAAGGAAGGAAGGAAGGAAGCAAGGAAGGAAGGAAGAAAGACTGACTCTAGAGAAAAACTAAAAATTCCCAATTACAGTCACTGATTATCAAGATATAATCTTATGAAATAAAAGAAATAATTACATCAGTAATTTAATAATAATAATAATAATAATAATAATAAATAAATGAATAAATAAATAAATAAATAAATAAATAAATAAAGTCAAGCAATTTCTATGACAGCTGGCATCTCCTATAAGTCTTTATAAATGTTTATGTATGTTTATGTCTTATTATATGTATTATAATAATAATCATCATTATCATGATTGCTATTATTATTAATTATTTTTTTTTTTTATTTATTTTATTTATTTTTTTTTTTTATATCTTTTCCTGTAGCTCTCATGAACAGTACACAAACTCAGAATGTCATTGTAAAATGGACCTTGTGTGTTTGACAATAAAGCTACTGAATCTTGAATAATGAAGGACTTATGCAAATATCATGTAAAGACCTTCAAATAAAGTGACATCCAATTATCTCTATCAATCCCATCCCCCCCTTTCTCTCTCTCACTCACTCACTTCATCTGTAGCCTTTTTCCCAGGTGTCTTTCTCACCTCACTGTCTCACACTATCTCACCTTACCTCTCTGCCCTCTCACCTTTATCAGATTAATGACACTCAGTAAATACCCCTCAACACTGTTACACCTCTTTTCCTCATCTATATCTGCTATTTAAGTTCTCAGAAAGAGAGAGAGAGAGAGAGAGAGAGAGAGAGAGATTTTTGTTGTGTTGTTCATCCTGACATGCTTTTCTTCTCACCATGGATATAAAGAGTGGTTATTTGAGGTATTCTAGTTGTTCTTTCAGATAAAACCTGTCCAGCCAAACTTTCTCCTCTGACCTTTTCCTTAACCAGGCATTTCTTCATACAGAAGAAAAGTTTTTCCTTCTTCTTTTTTTCTCTATAAACAGTAGTGTGAAAATCCCAGGAGACCAGCAGTTTCTGAAATAGTCCAACCAGTCCGTCTGGCACCACAGCTAAAGTCACTGAGATCACATTTTTCACCCCGATCTTTTTTTTTGGTAATAGGAACTATAACTGAAGCTCTTGGCCTGTATATGCAATATTTTATTCATCTCACTGCAGCTACATGGCCGGCTGATTGGATAATTGCATGAATTATCAGATATACAGATGCTTCTAATAAAAGGTACACTGTAGAGATATATATATATATATATATATATATATATATATATATATATATATAGAGAGAGAGAGAGAGAGAGAGAGAGAGAGAGAGAGAAAAGTAGAGGTGAGAAAGAGATGGAAAGAGGTAGATCTAGAATGAGTGAAAGATTGAAGGAGTGATATAGTACCTGAGATAGACGGATAGATAGATAGATAGATAGATAGATAGATAGATAGATAGATAGATAGATAGATAGATAGATAGACTGGTGTAAATCTAGACAGAGAGAGGCAGAGAGAGACCGAGACACAGAGACAGAGTAGGTGAGTGAGTGAGTGAGAGAGAGAGAGACTTTTAAATATCTCTTTAATTTACCAAAAATAGTAATAACCATCAGTAAAAAAAATAAATACATAAATAAATAATTTGTATAAATGGATATTTCTACTACTACTACTACTACTACTACTACTACTAATAATAATAATAATAATAATAATAATAATAATAATTAGAAACAGATTTATCATATCAGCATACATTAATATTTAGGATATATAGGAAATTATCATTTATTTATTTATTTATTTATTTATTTATGAGAACAACAGAGAGAGAGAGAGAGAGAGAGAGAGACTTTGAAACATCTCTTTAATTTACCAAAAATAGTAATAACCATCAGGTACAGTTAAATAAATAAATGAATATATAAATAGATAAATAAATAAATAGATAATAATAACAATAATAATAATAATAATAATAATAATAATAATAATAATAACAGACATCATATCATCACACATAAATATTCAGGAAACCATCATGCAGTTATTTATTTATTTATATGTGTGTGTGTGTGTGTGTGTGAGAGAGAGAGAGAGAGAGAGAGAGAGTGAGAGAGCCCCTGTGAGTCAGTGACAGCAGAAGGAGGAGAAAGGCGGCTTATGAAGGCGATATATTAAAGGCTGCACGCTGATCTCCAGAGACGGAGGGGATAATGCGTCGATTGATTTTACTGAGCTTTAAACTATTAATGCGGCAGGAGACGCATTCATCACACGCCTAACATGCCTGTACCACTGTGTTTAATAATAATCAGACCAAACGAGGGGCTGGGGAGCTCAGTGCTTAACACTGTGCTCTGAACAGATGGTTATGGGTTCGATTCCCAGTAGCTTCACTGTATAACTTTAAAGCCAGACTCAACAATCTAACAAAAATATTAAAGCAAGAAAAAATATTTATTTAGATTTTTAGTAGTAATGTATTATATTTTAGTAGGAATAAAGCTTGAATAAAAATATAATAATGTAAAAAATATAAAAGATCTATCCATATACAGTTGAAACCAGATATTTACATACACTTCAGAAAAAAACACAAAAACTTTTTTTTCTTTACTGTCAAACATTAAATCAGAGTAAACTTTTTCTGTTTTAGATCAATAAATATTAACATTTTTTTTGCATTTGTTAAATGTCAGAATCGAGCGAGGGAGAATTTTATGGAATTTTTTTTTTTATTACTTTCATCAGTCAAAAATTTACATACACTTCCTTAGTATTTGGTAGAATTGCCCCAAAACTGTTTCACTTGGGCCAAACGTTTCGGGTATCCTTCCACAAGCTTTCTACAATAGTTTGCTGGAATTTTGGCCCACTCCTCTTGACAGAACTGGTGTAACTGGGTCAGGTTTGTAGGCCTTCTTGCTCGCACTCGCCTTTTCAGTGCCGCCCACAAATTTTCTATGGGATTGAGATCAGGGCTTTGTGATGGCCACTCCAATACCTTGACTTTGTTGTCCTTAAGCCACTTTGTAACTAATTTGGAGGTATGCTTGGGGTCATTGTCCATTTGGAAGACCCATTTGCGCCTAAGCTTTAACTTCCTGGCTGATGTCTTCAGATGTTGCTTCAATATATCCACATAATTTTTGTTTCTCATGATGCCATCTATTTTGTGAAGTGCACCAGTCCCTTCTGCAGCAAAGCAGCCCCACAACATTATACTACCATCCCCATACTTCACAGTTGGGATGGTGTTCTGAGGCTTCAAAGCTTTGCCCTTTTTCCTCCAAATATACCGTTTATCATTATGGCCGAACAGTTCAATTTTTGTTTCGTCAGACCACAGGACATGTCTCCAGAAATTAAGATTTTTGTCCCCATGTGCAGTTGCAAACTGTAGTCTGTCTTTTTTATGGTGGTTTTGAAGTAATGGCTTTCTCCTCCCAGAGTAACCTTTCAGCTCATGGTGGTACAGGACTCATTTTAGTGTGGGTAATGACACTGCCTTACCAGTTTCAGCCAGCATCTTCACAAGGTCTTTTGCTGTTGTCCTGGGGTTGATTCGCACATTTCGCACTAAAAATGTTCCTCTCTGGGACTCAGCATCCGTCTCCTTCCTGAGCGGTATGATGGTTGTGCATTCTCTTGTTTTTTATACTTGCGTATTATTGTCTGAACGGATGAACGTGGGACCTTCAGGCATCTGGAAATTGCACCTAAGGATGAGCCACACTTGTGGAGGTCCACAATTCTTTTCCTGATGTCTTGGTTGATTTCTCTTGATTTTCCCATGATGTCAAAGAAAGAGGCTCTGTGTTTGAGGTGTGCCACCAATTAACTCAAATGGAATCAATTAACCTATCAGAAGCTTCTTAAGCTCAGAATGGAATCATCTGGAGTTTTCTTTTTGTTTAAAGACACAATAAAATTAGTGTATGTATACTTCTGACTTTGATGAAAGTAATAAAAAAAAAAATACATAAAAATTCTCCCTCGCTCGATTCTGACATTTAGCAAATGCAAAAAATATTGATTGATCTAAAACAGAAAAAGTTTACTCTGATTTAATGTTTGACAGTAAGGAAAAAAAAAGTTTTTGTGTTTTTTCTGAAGTGTATGTAAATATCTGGTTTCAGCTGTATCTTTTGTTCCTGTCTTCCATCCAACCTTCCATCCAACCATCCAACCCTCCATCCATCCACTTATTTATTATGCCTTCCATCCATCCGTCTGTCCGTCTGTACGTCCATCCATCCATCCATCCAGCCAGCCAGCCATCCATCCATCCAGCCATCCGTCCATCCATTCATCCTTCTGTCCATCCATCTATCTGTCCATCCATCTATTCATCCCTCCATCCATCCATGCATCCACCCATTTCTTTCTTTCTTTCTTTCTTTCTTTCTTTCTTTCTTTCTTTCTTTCTTTCTTTCTTTCTTTCTTTCTTTCTTTCTTTCTTTCTTTCTTTCTTTCTTTCTTTCATACCAGATGTAGCACTCATATTGAAAGACAATAAGGAGTAAGCCAGAAGTGTTTCCACATATATTCTATAACTTTTTTCCCTCTCTCTCTCTCTCTCTCTCTCTCTCTCTCTCTCTGTCTGTCTATCTATCTCTCACTTTCTCTGTCTCTGTCTCTCTCTGTCTGTCTCTCTCTCTCTCTCTCTCTCTCTCTCTTTCAACAAAAAATATTCTTTCTCTTTCCACACTCTTTTCTACTCTCTCTCTCACTCTGTCTTTCAGCAAAAATTACAGGATGGATTTATTTGTTTTTCTCCCTTTAAGACACTCATCATTCAAAGCTCCCTTGTGGGCAGTGGGTCAAAGTTTGCCAGGTGCACTGAACCTCATTTGGAAGAAGTGCTCTGAGCGTGTGTGGCGTCTTTAACGGAGAATTTCTCCTCATTATCTGCAGAGGACGGACAGAAGAGCAGCCATCAAATTAATTATCCGACGCATTCCAGGCTTTAATCAGTGGCCTCACATCGTGACTCACCGATTCACACAGACAGATGTGTTTGTAGTTTCATTCAGTGACACACACACACACACACACACTCTCGGGTCAAGCCTTTAAATATGAACAGTGCAGAGTGACAAAACAATATTCTGCCTTCTTTCTTCTCTTTTGTTCCAGCAACTACATGTATGTGTGTGTGTGTGTTTGTGTGTGGGAGGATTATACAGCTGTGGTTATTAGTTTAATGTGTATACTCTGTATGTATACCATATATAGTCTTAGAAAACGGGAACGTCTTTTACATCTTTGTTAAAGCAGTATATAAAAAAGGAAAGTCTGGAAATGAAACAAAATTATGTCTTTAAAAAAGAGAGAGAGAGAGAGAGAGAGAGAGAGACAGACAGACAGAGAGAGAGAGACAGAGAGAGCAAGAGACAGACAGAGAGAGAGACAGAGAGCGAGAGAGATAGACAGACAGACACAGAGAGAGAGAGACAGACAGAGAGAGAGAGGCAGAAAGAGCGACAGAGAGAGAGAGAGAGAGAGAGAGAGAGATCTCAGTATTTGGTGCTGCAATTCTATTTTATATTGTCTTTCCAGATTTCACATTTTTACTCTGCCAAAAAATTCCTCAGAAATTCCAAAGGAAAAAAACAAACAAAAAAAAAACAAAGAGTAGGAAAATAAATGAAAAAAGAATGACTAATATAAATTGTATAAAGAAATAGAATAAATATTTAAATATTTACCACATTTTATTGTTATGACATGCAATAATGCAGAAGCAATATGGTATCTGTAGTAAATCAAACACAAACCATAAGCTTGTAAGTAACAGTATCTTCTGTCATGTACACATGTAGTCATGCAGTAAATGTGTGTGTGTGTGTGTGTTTTGGGGTGGGGGTGTATCTTGCTAGCAACCCCTTGGAACCAGAGTAAGATGTAGGTGCACTGTTATTAAACTACATTAATAATTATATCAGCTGAATGTCCTGCAAGGATACCAAGACAAACGTGTGTGTGTGTGTTCGTGTGTGTGTGTTTCATTTATCCAGTTTGCCAGGATAATCTGTCATCATTTATTTAGAAGGTCTTCTTACAGAAAATCATATTTACAAGGTTACAAAAACACCACACACACACACACACACTCACGTTACAGTCCGTAGCTGGCTTCATCACTCTCTCTGCTGTTAATCGTATTCACGTAGTGTGGAATGATATTCATGATAATGTCATTGTGCCTTCAGATGTCATTGTGTTTTAGTCTTGTGTATATGTCACATTAATGATCTCCCCAGGAGGCAAATTACACAGCAGACAGACTGGAATTACTTCCAGTTTGGCTGAGAGCAGTACAGAGCTCTGATTGGCTGAAAGCAGTAAAGTGTTTTGATTGGCTGAGAACAGTACAGAGTTCTGATTAGATGAGAGCAGTACAGAGTTCTGATTGGCTGAAAGCAGTAAAGTGTTTTGATTGGCTGAGAACAGTACAGAGTTCTGATTAGATGAGAGCAGTACAGAGCTCTGATTGGCTGAAAGCAGTAAAGTGTTTTGATTGGCTGAGAACAGTACAGAGTTCTGATTAGATGAGAGCAGTACAGAGTTCTGATTGGCTGAAAGCAATAAAGTGTTTTGATTGGCTGAGAACAGTACAGAGTTCTGATTCGCTGAGAGCAGTACAGTTTTCAAATTGACCGAAAGCAGTACAGTGTTCTGATTGGATGAGAACAGTACAAAGTTCTGATTGGCTGAGAACAGTACAGAGTTCTTATTGGCTGAAAGCAGTATAATGATCTGATTGGCTAAGCGCAATACAGTGTTCTGATTGGCTGAGAGTACAACAGTACTCAGTAGATGTCTGTGCAGGTCACACAAAATCATCAAGGACTCCTCCCACCCTAGTCATAACCTGTTCAACCTCCTTCCGTCCAGGAGCAGATACAGGTCCATCTGCACTAGAACCAGCAGGTTCAGGACCAGTTTTTTCCCTACAACCATAAATCTACTGAACTCTACAGCACACTGCTAGGATACTCACATCTCACTACACTTCACCACCTTGCAGTTCTGCTCCACCCTGTACATTCTGCTATAATATAATGATAATATTTTCTCTGTATAATATAATTATAATGTACATATTGTTAATTTCATATAAACATTATATATATATATATATATATATATATATATATATATATATATATATATATATATATATATATATACAGTGAGGGAAAAAATTATTTGATCCCCTGCTGATTTTGTACGTTTGCCCTCTGACAAAGAAATGATCAGTCTGTAATTTTAATGGTAGGTGTATTTGAACAGTGAGAGGCAGAATAACAGCAAAAAAATCCAGAAAAACACATTTCAGAAAAGTTCTACATTGATTTGCATTTTAATGAGTGAAATAAGTATTTGACCCCCTATCAGTCAGAAAGATTTCTGGCTCCCAGGTGTCTTTTATACAGGTAAGGAGCTGAGATTACAGTAGGAGCACTCTCGGGGACTGCTCTTAATCTCAGCTCGTTAACTGTATGAAAGACACCTGTCCACAGAAGGAAGCAATCAATCAGATTCCAAACTCTCCATCATGGCCAAGACCAAAGAGCTGTCCATGGATGTCAGGGACAAGATTGTAGACCTACACAAGGCTGGAATGAGCTACAAGACCATCGCCAAGCAGCTTGGTGAGAAGGTGACAACAGTTGGTGCGATTATTCCCAAATGGAAGAAAAACAAAAGGACTGTCAATCTTCCTCGGTCTGGGGCTCCATGCAAGATCTCACCTCATGGAGTTTCAATGATCACGAGAATGGCGAGGAATCAGCCCAGAATTACACTGGAGGATTTTGTCAATGATCTCAAGGCAGCTGGGACCATAGTCACCAAGAAAACAATTGGTAACACACTACACCGTGAAAGACTGAAATCCAGTAGCACCCGCAAGGTCCCCCTGCTAAAGAAAGCACATGTACAGGACCATCTGAAGTTTGCCAGTGAACATCTGAATGATTCAGAGGTCATGTGGTCAAATGAGACCAAAATCCAGCTCTTTGGCATCAACTCAGCTCGCTGTGTTTGGAGGAGGAGGAATGCTGCCTATGACTTCAAGAAGACCATCCCCACCGTCAAACATGGAGGTGGAAACATTATGCTTTGGGGGTGCTTTTCTGCTAAGGGGACAGGACAACCGCACTGCATCAAAGGGACGATGGACAGAGCAATGTAACGTCAAATCTTGAGTGAGAACCTCCTTCCCTCAGCCAGGGCATTGAAAATGGGTCGTGGATGCAAAAAGGAGTGGGCCCAAATTCCAAACAAGGGTTTGCCACCAAATACTAAGTCATTTTTTGCAAAGGGGTCAAATACTTATTTCACTCAATAAAATGCAAATCGATGTATAACTTTTTTGAAATGTGTTTTTTTGGATTTTTTTGTTGTTTTTCTGTCTCTCACTGTTCAGATTAACCTACCATTAAAATTACAGACTGATCATTTCCTTGTCAGTGGGCAAACATACAAAATCAGCAGGGGATCAAATAATTTTTTCCCTCACTGTATATATATATAACTCCGTCCAGGGTGTATCCTGCCTTGATGCCCGATGACTCCTGAGATAGGCACAGGCTCCCTGTGACCCGAGTATAGCTCGGATAAGCGGTACAGACAATGAAATGAAATGAAATGAAAATATATATAATATATGTGTATACACTGTATATTATCTCTATTTCTGTCTATCTCTAACACTTTATCTGCTGTAAGTACAACTTGCACATACTTCTCTATGCACATAATGATATAGATAATCTATCTATCTATCTATCTATCTATCTATCTATCTATCTATCTATCTATCTATCTATCTATCTATCTATCTATCTATCTATCTATCTATCTATCTATCTATCATCTACCTACCTTGACTCGATTGGCCTACCTCGATTGGCTGAGAGCACTACAGTGTTCTGATTTGCTGAAAGAAGTACAGTGTTCTGATTAGGTGAGGGCAGTACAGTGTTCTGATTGGCTGAGAGCAATGCAGTGTTCTGGATGACTAAAAGATGTACACTGTTCTACTTTCACTGATAAAATACACTAACATCTGTGTGGAAGTGTTTAAAAGTGTTCCTTATCCCCACTGGCTCATGTTTCCTAGTTTATTTCTCACTGTGTATATAGTACAGATGTTCTCCTGTTTACATGACAACTTTTTGCTGCATTTTCAGTATTAATAACATAAGCTGAGCTGTAACTTGTAACAATTTGTGTTCTAAATCTATTCTCTTTTGCATGTCTGTGTTCTTTATTGTGTGTGTGTGTGTGTATATATGTGTGCTAGGGCATCTCCAGTTAAAATTTTGCAGAAGAATTACAGGCACTGAGCCATAGCAAGGTCCCAGGTGTAGCCAAGTGTGAGAAATGTTAGACTGTTACATCAAGAAGAGTTTTTTTTTTATCTATCTATCTATCTATCTATCTATCTATCTATCTATCTATCTATCTATCTATCTATCTATCTATCTATCTATCTATCTATCTATCTATCTATCTATCTATCTATTTTTCTTTTCATCCATCCATTCCTGCTTCCATGTACTACCCGTCTTCTTTCTTTCTTTCTTTCTTTCTTTCTTTCTTTCTTTCTTTCTTTCTTTCTTTCTTTCTTTCTTTCTTTCTTTCTTTCTTTCTTTCTTTCTCATCACATGTTGCGCTCATGTGTATAGAGAATAAGGAGTAAGCGAGATGTATTTGACATGTATATTCTTTCTCTCTCTCTCTCTCTCTCATTCTCATTCTGTGTAATGGCACGAGGCAGAACGGAGCTTGGCATTAAGTTGTTTTGCCAACTGGTGGAGTGTGTGTTGCAGGTCAACGTGACATTAATTAAAACGCAGTGCGTGGGTGCTAACAGCTCCATGCTGAATAAATAAATAAAAAACACACACGTCGCGCTGGGCCACAAACTCACTGACGTCGCGTAACCCTGACGCAAAGTGTGCGAGAGAGAGGAGAGAAAAATGTCGAGGCGGACGAAGAGAGGGAGGGCGGAGGGGGTTTGATGGTTGGGGAAAGAGAAGACAGAAGAGGCGAGGGAGGAGAGGTTAGAGCGAGCGGGTTTGTTATGCTCTCAGTGTGCTCAGACAGTGATGTATGCTCCGGGCTCTGCCTCATTACGCCGAGGCCATTGTGTAAATCAACAGATAATTACGGCATACATCACACACACCCAACGCGATTTACAGCGCTCCGGTTCGAGTCCTCATTAAGGCACAGAGAGATGGAGAGATGGAGGAATGAAAAAAAGGCCTCGTTTTCTCCCAGCACGTAAACAATCCCAGCTTTTTTAATCTCCTGGAATGGCGGAAAAGTGCCAAGCTCTGAGTGTTTGCTGAACGTTGTGTAGTGTTCAGTGAGTGAGTGAGTGTGTCCTTGACACGCCTCCAGTTTGAGCTCACTCTCTGATCATCAAAATTAAAAACTCTTTTCAGGAATCATGCATCATAAGACTGAAATAAATATCATAAAGCTGTTGTGGAAGTTGTCATGAGGTGTTAGGATGGATTAGGATCAGAAATTGGCATAGCAGGGGTCATGATATTTGAAGTGGTGCTAACGTAATTATTCATATCTATTACTACATGTGGGGTCATATAGGAACATATAGGGAGTTTACAAGAAATAAAATAAAATAAAATAAAATAAAATAAAATAAAATAAAATAAAATAAAATAAAATAAAATAAAATAAAATAAAATAATAGGAGCCTTCCCAATAGGAATGGGATTTTTTAAACTTTTTATTTGATGTCTTGGGAGAAAAATACTTGCTGTGTGTGTGTGTGTGTGTGTCCTTGAATTGTTCATCTGAAGACTGAGTCTAAATTTCAACTTCACATCAAGACCAAAATGGAGGCTGAAAGAAAATGGAATTATTTTTATTTCATTTATTTGTGGAACAAAGTTGTCAAGTGGCGTTAAGTGTCGGATGTTGGATAAGTGAATAAGTACAAACAGTTTTTTGTTTTTTTTTGTAGTGCTGTCAAGGGTTGCCAGCTACTCTTATTTTTTCCAGCTGCTTGTTTTCTTCTTCGTTTCATTGGGGATTTTAAGCATGGACGGCTATCAGGATGGTAACAATGACCGGGGGAAAAAATCAAGCTGTAGCTATGTGAATTAGTCACCTAGCAACAACACACCGAAGTAGAATAACAATTTATACTGGAATAAAACAAACAAAAAAAAAGATAGATATTACTTATAGCATTGTAGATGAATAACAACTTATGGCTTTCTATGAAGTAATGTCTCATTCATTTTCTATGAAGGATACATTTAAAATTAATTCTGAACATCTGTATCATCTTATAATGCACTTATAAAGCACTATGCAATCTATACACTATGCATTTTTGTCATACAGTACAATGATGCATTGTAAGTACTGTTCATAACACATTATAACACCAATATAAAAGAAACCGTTATGTCACAAAGACTGCTTATAAATGCATCGTTATGCCTTAGAAATGCATTATAACATGTTGCACATGTGTTTATAAGGCATAATGATGCATTTATAAGCAGTCGTTGTGACTTATTAATGTTTTTGGCATTATTATGTCACCAAGACTGCTTATAAATGCATCGTTATGCGTTTATAAATGAATTATAACATGTTACACATGTATTTATAAGGCATAACAATGCATTTATTAGCATTTTTTGTGATGTAATAATGCCAAAACGTCTGCTCCGGGTTGTCTAGTGAGTCAGTGAAGTTGTAAATAAATAAATAAATAAATAAATAAATAAATAAATAAATAAATAAATAAATAAGCAGTCTTTGTGACATAATAATGTCTTTGGCATCATATGTCTCCAAGACTGCTTGTAAATGCATCATTATGCATTATGAATGAATTATAACATGCTACACATGTATTTATAAGGCATTACAATGCATTAAAAGCATTGTTTGTGACCAATAGTAATGTTTTTTTGCGATATTGTATGTCACACAGACCGCATATAATTTTGTCTTGACTTATAAATGATATGTTACGTATGTGTTAGTTCACAAAAATGTGACCATGAATTTGACTTAGAAGAAATGTGAAAAGACACCAGGAATTTAATTCGAACACTTCAGACTTGTTGATAAAGGAAAACTTTATTAATTAATCCAGTCAGAGAGACGTCGTGGATCCGAACTCTTTTCAGTTTCACGAGCCATTTCGAAAAACATTAAATAAATTTTTTCTTCTGTGCAACAATAATTGGCTGGATTATTGGCTGGATTCCAAATGGCTTCCTCCACCCTACAGAAGTGCACTACATAAATAATATTATAAATACTCCCAAAGCCTATGTAGTGCACTATAGGAAGCCATCTGGGATTCAGCATTAGGTTTCAGCTTTCATCTAGATATCCAGCTATTTAAATAGCATTTGAGGTTGCTTAGTTTATGAATAATTTAGAGTAAAGCATGCAAACACACACACACACACACACACAAACACACACATAAAATGTACACTGATGTACAGACAAGAACAAAGCTGTTTTTTAATCTCATGATTATCTTAATGAGAGATTTACTCATACTGAAAAAAAAAACATACAAAAAGCGACAGGTTCTCTCGACACCAAGCAACGCACAAATTAGCACAGGTTTCATTCCAGCCACCATCGCATCCCCGGCAATACCTGTGCTTTAGTCCCTGGTGTGGAATGTATGACAGGAAACGGGGTGTGTGTGTGACAGAACCCAATCAGCGGTGTGACATTTCAGCCAGGACTCAGAGCCACACTTGAGCACTGAAAAGCAATCAGTCCAGATTCAGCCCTATTCACTCACACACACACACACATATACACACACACACACAGCACTCATGACAGAAACACACCGCCACCTGCTTACATGCTGATCCGAATATATTAAAGTTATATAAAATAAAATACATCTATTTTAATTTGGGCCACTCTTTGATAAACATGCGAGTGTGGGTGGAGAAGATGGAGAAGAAAAGGAGAGCATGTGTGACTGCCAGCATCAACACAACAGTACACGCACACACACACACACACACACTCACACAAACACATGAACATACACACTAGAATTTTTCTACTGCAGTAATGCTACAGATCTGTGAGAAAGTCTTTCTTTCTTTCTTTCTTTCTTTCTTTCTTTCTTTCTTTCTTTCAGATAAACACCAAATGTTGGTGAACGTTTTAGTTGTTGGTGAAGCTTAACTGGTGTAACTACCCACAGAACCTTCACTTTTTCACACCTTTTCGTCCACACCTTTTGCCAAGTTTGGTTTAGTTTCACACTTCCACATAATTAAATGGACCAAAGACAAAAATAAATAAATCAATAAAATATTAGTCCAGGGCTGAAAATATCCTCGTAAGAAACAACATGAAAACTGTGGTAGCTTAATGGTTAAGGTGTTGGACTACCTATCGGAGGTCCACCAAATGTCCACCACTGGGCCCCCTGAGCAAGGCCCTTAACCTTCAGTTGCTCAGTTGTATAAAAAAAATATCGCTCTGGATTAGGGCGTCTTCCAAATGCTGTAAATGTAAAAATCTCCTTGACTGATAGGAGACAAATGCAAGTGTGAAGTATTTAATTAAATGTGAGAGACATGTAAACAATGACTAGGACGGCGTAACATAAACAAACACTAGACAAGCATGATATACCGACCAGGCATAACATTATAACTACCTGCCTAATATTTTGTGTTGGTCCCCCTTTTGCTGCCAAAACAACCCTGACCTGTCATTCACTGTGTATTCTGACACCTTTCTATCAGAACCAGCATTAACTTCTTCAGCAATTTGAGCAACAGTAGCTCGTCTGTTGGATCGAATCACACGGGTCAGCCTTCACTCCCCACGTGCATCATTGAGCCTTGGTCATCCATGACCCTGTCGCCGGTTCACCACTGTTCCTTCCTTGGACCACTTTTGATAGATACTGACCACTGCAGACCGGGAACACCCCACAAGAGCTGCAGTTTTGGAGATGCTCTGATCCAGTGGTCTAGCCATCACAATCTGGCCCTTTGTCAAACTCGCTCAAATCCTTACGCTTGTCCATTTTTCCTGCTTCTAACATCAACTTTGAGGACAAAATGTTCATTTGCTGCCTAATATATCCCACACACTAACAGGTGCCATGATGAGGAGATCATCAGTGTTATTCACTTCACCTGTCAGTGGCTGATGGGATTTCATATTCATCACAACCATGACAAACCATGTGCATAAACAAATTACCTGAGCATGGAGGACCCAAAGCTGGTGCTAAATAAACTTATAGATAATTATATAAATATTTATTGTGTTTTGTGTCAGTTCAAGAGATCAAGATCACATGTTATTGCTTCTCAGTTTGTCCCTTGCCACCTGAAAAATAAATAAATAAATAAATAAATAAATAAATAAAAGCTACAAAAAACCCAGCTTCTTTGATTCAGAGTCAGATCACTTGCTGAATCTTACTGATCCAAACTCAAGTGATTAAAGCTCTTGGTTGCTGATTAGAAGATCAGGGTTCAAGCCCCAGCATTGCCAAGCTGCCACCGTTGGACCCTTGAGCAAGGCCCTCAACCCTCCCCCTGCTCTAGGAGCGCTGCATCATGGCTGACCCTGTGCTCTGACCACAACCCTCTAAGGATGGGATATGCAAAGAGAATTTCACTGTGCAGTAATGTATATGTGACAAACAAAGGCTACTTAACTAACTAAATGAGACGGACTTGTTGGACTTGTTGTTTTCACACCTGTGTAGCTGCATCTCAAATTTCATGACTTCTGCACTATTGTGTGCCATTGTGTGGTAGAAAAATTGAGTTGTGTGTTCACCAGACTGAACAGTCCATCAAGGTGATGCAATTATTCATGTGTGGAATGTTGGACATTTCATACACTCAACACTCGCAGCTCTGCTTACGTATCAGAAAAAGGGCAGGGCTACCAGGTGTTGATGCTGGATGACGCATGCCTCCGGTGGACGTATATTTGAAACTGGGAAACTGGGGAAGGTTATACTTCCAGTTAAAAAAAAAACAAAACAAAAAAACTTCCATTGGAGATAAAATGACACATCTAATATACACAAGAGACTAGAGTGTATAGTGTAAGTGTGTGGGGTGTGTAGTGCATCATTTCGGACTTTGTGTTGTGTTCTCGTCTGCCTCAAGAACCACACTAGGGTTTCATTCTGCACTTGTAAGCAGCCTTAAAAATGCCTGTGAAGTAGACGTCTAACCCTTCTGTTTGTATTATTATTTCTAGGGGACTCTAACACGTGCTCGGACTGAACTGAACCCTGATTATCTGGACCTGCGCTCTAGAACTGACCTGAACCCTGAATACTGGACCCCGTGTACGCCGCTGGTGAGTAAGCAAAGCAGCCGTGTCTAAAATCTGTGAAACGGACCAATACACACAGGATGTAGACGTGATAGAATAATTAAAGCCACAGTGATGGAGTTCTGTCTTGTAGGCAGATGAATAGGAATTTAGAGGACATGAGTAAAATGAAAATGGCCGCACTGTGACCTTCTCTTAGGCTTTTTATCCTATATTTCTGGCTAATATTGTTTAAAGAAAAAAGAGTTAAAGTTTAATTAGTCACAAGCTGCTCCATGCACATGTATCGACACACATCACGCCCACTCGCCGCTCTCGCGCCGCTCTCTCTCGCCGCTCTCGCACCGTCACCACGGGCTCAGCTGTGTCGATTGGGTTTGCTTGGGAACTTTTCACAGCTCATTTCTGGAAACGAAAATGAAGACACTGGGAGACTGCGAGCTGAAATTGAAGCGTTTGGAGCTCTGGAGACATGAGTGACATTTTGAGCTCTTAATGAGTCCAGTGCAGTGCTGAATACACTCATGGTTTGACTCTTCTTCAAGTTTTGTCAAATGTCACTTGTATGTTGTGAGAGCACTGCTGCTATTCGTATTATTACTGCTTCTTCTTCTTCTTCTTCTTCTTCTTAGCCAGATTTCAGTGTTGCCTTTAGCCTGTAGCATTTGTTCCATTCAAACTTTATTTGGTGATGTGATTTTTTTTTTTTTTTATAATCTGCTGCTAGCGATGCGGCTTCACAGCTCCAGTGTCTCTAGTGGAATCCTGAGCTCAAGTTTCTGGAATGTTCTCCTTGTGTCTGTGTGGGTTTCCTCCAGGTGCTTCTTTTTCATTCCACCACCAAAAAACATGCTAGGAGGTGGATTAGCGATGTTTGTTTGCCCTGTGTGTGGGTGCATGGCCCCTTGACATCTTCTCCAGGGTGTATTCCTGTCTCCCAGTGTTCCCAATAAGCTCTGAATCCATTGCATTCGTAATCAGGATAAAGTGCTTACTATAGATGAATGAATGAATGAATGAATGAAAATGAATGAATGAATGAATGAAAATATTTTTTCTTTGAAATGAAAATAGTTTCAGTTGTAACAAACATTTCTTTTGAAGTCAAGTGAACAGAATGTTTGGAAATTTAAATTCCAACCACCACATGATGATGTCATAACAAATGATGCAGCAACTGACCAATCAGCACCTTAGTGTAATCTGTCTTTATATAATCTCTATCTATCTATCTATCTATCTATCTATCTATCTATCTATCTATCTATCTATCTATCTATCTATCTATCTATCTATCTGTCTGTCTGTCTGTCTGTCTGTCTGTCTGTCTGTCTGTCTATCTATCTATCTATCTATCTATCTATCTATCTATCTATCTATCTATCTTAATCCCAACTAATCCCATCTGAGTCAAATGTATCTTCATAGCACTTCCATTTTTTTGTTTTTCATTTATTTATTTATTTATTTATTTTTATTTTTATTCGTTCCAGCCCACACTTTTCATCAGGAAGTGTACATCTAATTAAGAAAACTAAAAATGGTGTAATTGAGATTTTAACACCCGTAATGACTCTCTAATGTAATTTGGCAGACACGGCTCGGTCCTAGCAGGACACGCTGTGCCAGAACAATCACATCAGTCAGCAGTTTTAACACTGCAGGTGTCTGGAGGAGTTTTTTTGGAAAGGCAGCACTCTACAAATTACTAATAACCAAAGTGTTTTATTTTTTTAACCATATATATATATATATATAATTAAAAGAAATCTCCCTGAAACACTACAAATCTCATTTAATTCACAAGCACAAGGTTCTTTTAAAATGTCAAACTTAATAGCTGATCATAGGTTAATTCAACTTTAGTGTCGTTCATGCAGAATTGTGTGCATGTGTGTGTGTGTGTCCACCCCTCCCTGTGTGTGTGTGTGTGTGTCCACCCCCCACACACGTTCAGTAAAAAGAGAACAGAGCTGTCAATGCCATCTGTTTTTTTTGTTACTTAATAAAACCCTGAATTTCTTTTTTTTTGGTCCAATCTCATTATTCGGTGGGGGAAAATGAGTAAAACACGCACTTTCTTCTGTTGCTATCATAAGTAAGGAATAAAACCATACTTTTGTGAGCATGCCGTAATAGGAAAATAATCAAAGGCGTGATGATACGATGTTGTGTGATGTGAAGCAGAATTATTATTACCACTACTACTACTACATTATTTTCCTTATAACTTCTATCAAAGCATGATGCCAATGATTTCTTTCTTTCTTTCTTTCTTTCTTTCTTTCTTTCTTTCTTTCTTTCTTTCTTTCTTTCTTTCTTTCTTTCTTTCTTTTCTTATAACAGCACTTCCTGTTTTCACTCGTATTTTGGTGGCTGTATCCACTAGATCCTTCATAAGCATCTCTTTTTCTGTCTTTAGTGAAGTTAATAAGACAAACAAACAAACCTCGTAGCTTGTCTTGTTGCTAAGAAACCACAAACTCCTCTGTCCTGGAAACTTTGCTGTGGTTGGAAAGTTGAAACCTCTGATACTGGAGACTTCTTCCAAAAGTATCGACTAAACATCACCTTTAGAGAAAAATGTAACATTTACATTTACAACAATTACAATCATGGGCGTCGCTAGGCTTTAGCCCCCCTAACATTTCTACTCAGACCCCCATAAAAATTCTACGATTCTCCATAAACTGTAAACAAATTGGTGATCACCTCAGTCCACTTTAAATTTCATATGAAATGGCGGCAGACGTCAGCTCCTCCCCGTTCTTCAATCTGCAGACCGCAGTGTCGCAGGACGAGGATCAGAGGACAAGTATGTGTGTGTGTGTGTGTTTGTGTGTGTGTGTGTGTGTTTGTGTGTGTGTGTTTGTGTGTGTGTGTTTGTGTGTGTGAGATCAGGAAGACTCGTATTTGGCTTGTTCTCAAATGTTATGCACATCTATGCAATACAGTGGAATGCTGCAATAGGTTTAGCATCCTACCCTATCTATCTATCTATCTATCTATCTATCTATCTATCTATCTATCTATCTATCTATCTATCTATCTATCTATCTGTCTGTCTGTCTGTCTGTCTGTCTGTCTGTCTGTCTATCTATCTATCTATCTATCTATCTATCTATCTATCTCTCTCTCTCTCTCTCTCTCTCATTGGGGGCTGAGCCCTCCTTAAATGCAAATCCTAGAATCACCCCTGATTACAATTATGTGAAGTTTTCACCACACACTATTATTTAGTTGTTACTATTGAAATAATATTGTAAGTGAGTTTGGAGGTTCAATTCAATTCATTTGTATTTATTTGCACAGAGTTTTTAACAATAGACATCATCTTAAAGCAGCTTCACAGAAATATAAATAAGTTTAAAACTGAAATTTATATCTTTATCTCTAATAATCAAGCCCTAAGAGGCAGTGGTCAGGTGATGAAAACCTTCCTGAGGCTGAGGATGTGCTGATTACGATTCACAGGAGATGGAGGTAGCTACCTTAAAATACTAACACTTACAGCTCTGGGTTACTGATCAGAAGGTCAGGGGTTCAAGCCCCAGCACAGCCAAGCTGTCACTGTTGGGCCCTTGAGCATGGGCCTTAACCCTTTCTGCTCCAGGGATGTTGTATCATAGCTGACCCTGTGCTCTGACCCCAGCTTCCTAACAGGTGAAGAAAAGAAAATTTCAGTATGCTGTAATGTATATTTGACAAATAAATTCTTCTTTTCTTCTTCTTCTTCTTCTTCTTCTTCTTCTTCTTCTTCTTCTTCTTCTTCTTATCTGCAGTCTGATTTTAACATCATATCCTTTTATTTATTTATTTTTTCTCACCACCGTTGCCTCAGGCTGGCTCATTAGGAATAAATCTAAATAGAATTTTAAACTTTTGATTCTAAATTCTTATATTTCTATAAAACTGCTTTGAGACAATTTTCATTGTTAAAACCGTTATCTACATAATATAAAAGTTCAATTAAAAATCTCGTGTGCTGTGCTTGATTTAATTATCATGTGTGCTCTATTTAATTGCGAATAAAATCACAAATGATTTACAAATCTGTAGAGTTAAATTGGAAAGCGTATATTTCACAGGGACGTCATTTATTTATTTATTTATTTATTTATTTAGTTAGTTAGTTAGTTACCCCCACACAACTTTTACAAAATATTTATTTAATCAATTACTTTAAATTATTTTTTTAATTAATCATTTAAATAATTTATAAAATGATTAAAATATAACCTTAATGATAAGAGAAAATAAGCATTATAATTCTAAATTATATTATAATTAATAAATAATTAAATTATTTTTTATTTTATGTTTTAGTGTAATTTAATGATACTGCAGTTTCAGTGTCCTCTCATATCAGGATAAAGCTTGTATCTTGGATTTAGTATATCATCTGCTTATGACAACTATCTTGTCCTTTTCCATTACACAATACACACACGTGTGTGAGATGAAAACTTAGTGTTGATTTTGGAATACAGTTGTGTTTTAATTCCCTGTAACCTTTTACATCCGATTCAACTGGCATTTATATATCACATTTTATTTAGATTCGCTCTGACCACCTCTGACCGCTGCACTAGATCTTCATATGAGGTTAGAATGAACGCACACACACACACAGTGATATGCTTCTCCCTGCTGGTCCTGACAGATTTAGCTGTGTTTCGATCGTGTGTGTTTTAGAATATTTTAGTGCTTGTTTCCTCTCTGATCCTTTTTCTGTAGAATTCTGTAAATACAGAGCAACTGGGATCAATATTCACAACACACACACACACACACACACACACACACTGCACACTGTGCCGGAATGCTACCAGCTTTGTGTGTGTGTGTGTGTGTTTGTGTGCCACCCACAGAGTCTGCAGTGTGTGTAGGTGTGAGAAAAAAGATGAGTAAATGGAAGCTGAGTGACGAAGAAAAGAGGGGACAGTGTAACGATGAAGAGGAAACAGTGAAAGAAAAGTGCTGTGTGTGTGTGTGTGTGTGTGTGTGAAGATCATGATGCCTATTGGAGATGATGAGAGCTGCCACTCAACAAAATGAACTAGGAAAGACAGACGGACACACACACACACACACACACTTTACTGATCAAGAAATATCTACATGTATTACTACACGTGTACCCATTCTTTTCATCCTTCCTTCCTTCCTTCTTTTCATCCTTCCTTCCTTCCTTTCCTTAGAATAAGGAGTAAACTTGATGACTCTCTCTCGCTCTCTCTCTCTCTCTCTCTCTCTCTCATTCTGTGTAATGACATGAGACAGAACGAAGCTTGGTATTGTTTTGCCAACTTTTTGTCCTTCCTTCCTTCCCTCCGTCCTTCCCTCCTTTCTTTTCTTCCTTCCTTTTCTCTTCCCTTTCTCCCTTCAGAAGACCTGATTAGATTTTGGAAAGGATCCAAATGGCCTCAAGGTCACAGCAAAGTCAAACATCTGAAATAGTTTTCCTTCAGTGTGTCTGAAGTAAATTTAAGATCGGAATTAATTAAACACGAAGCACGGATCAGACATGCTAGCTCTGAGTTGGACTTTTCATCCACAGTGTCTTAATTAATCAAAATAAATGATTTAATTAAAATAAATAAAGAACTGAACAGTCAAGGTACAGAATTTCCGCTTGAATCTTACCATCTGCTAAAGCCGTCACGTTCGTGATGGAGATATTGTTATAGCCACGCCCTCCTCACAGAACAATCCTCGTTATTTCTGGCAGGATTTAAACGCAGCACATCTGTCTAACATCAGAACAGAGTGGAAATAAAAGCATCTGCGGGAATTTCTAATAGAATTGAAAGCAGTTCTATTAAAACTATCAGTGGGTGGACTTTTCAAGCCTTAAAAACAAAAGTTCTAAAAGGATCATTCCACTTAGTGTTTAATCCTCAAACCAAATCTAAAGCAGGTCATTTGGACGGAACGGGAAGAACAGGGCGAGAAGAAGAAGAAGGCTGAGAGAGCACGGCACTGCGCTACACGCAGGAACACGACCCACATCCGTTAATACGGTGTATCGCTCTTTTTAGCGTCCTCCGGAGAATCAGGACTAATATTTGTCATCGCCGTCCATTTTAATAAGCGTCGAGCCTCTCTCTCGCCGTCTCCTCTGTTGCTGTGGGATCTGCAGGATTTGATTGAAAAGGTGTGAGATTTGCTTTCATACCCCCTCAGGATCGGAGAGAAGATCCGGTGATAGACAAACGTGATACACACTTCAGAGTGAAAAGGTTTCACACCTCGAGCTGTTATGGGAGAGGAGCAAAACTTAGCGTTATTAAATCTGACTGAAACTTTAAGCACTGGCTATATTTTACATCATGAAATCATCTTTATAATAAAGAGATTTATTTGAGATTTTTCTCAGGATGCTTTTTCGATAGCCTCGCTTTAGGAAGAGCTTGAAAACTCTTTTTACCAGAAAGAAAAAAAAAATGGAAGTTTGCTCATGCATTGAATTTCTTTGTCATGTCAGACTCCTCAGTGGTGTTTAATATGAAGCTCATATGAAAGTAGACACTCTGTGCTTTAAGAATTTGTAGTCCCCCCCCAGCTTACTAGGGGGAATATAATCATTGAAAAATTCCATGACACAAACGAAAACTTTTTTTCCCCCCACAGAAACTTTTGTATCTTCAAAGTAAATGTTGATATCAAACCCATTTCTGCTCTCTGAGATGCCCCAAGTGCTTGTTCATAAGGAACTAAAATTTAAAGGTGTTTATCTTCAACCACTAAAATTCTGTTTAAGGTTATCCAACAGAGGGAAAAACACACGTCTAAAACACACTGAAAGCCAACAGACTCATTTTCTGTCAGACCAGAAAAACATTCATTTCTTTATACTGATTGAAAATATCAAATAAATCAACTGGTGGAAAGGGTTAGCTTGTATGGTATATTTTCTTTAAAACCCTATTTCTGCTCAAACCCCATTGTTTCCTCATTGCTTCATGTCCAAAAAAAACACCATTTTCAAAATATAAATATGTAAAATGGGTCATTTGGACCTGGGCAGCACGGAAGAGTTAATCTCAGCTGCCGTTCCAGAGCACAGTGATTAGCATGGCCTGATTAGCGAGAGCGAAGTTCCTCGTTCCTATTAGCAGCTGTACACAGCAGCAGCTGCTTAAACTCCCACAGAGAGTCCAGACCTTATTTCCACAAATAAGATATTAAACACCTGCACGAGTCACGGTTCTCGCTTAAAACAATCTACTTTAGAAAAGTTTCTCAGTTGTCTGAGTGCAAAAAAAAAAGAAATACATCTGGTTCTGCGACGATTGTAATCATGTAGATGCTATTAAAGGGAATTAATTAACAGGCAAATCAGCTAAGAGTTGATTATTGCTTATTATCCTACTATTATTACAGATGTCTGAAAGAGTTAGCTGTCTCAGCGTTTGTTTTGATCGATGGGATCGTAAGTGGACAGCGGAGACGCGTAGCCGTTCACACCTGGTGTTAGAAACATGTCTCTAGTGACCACTTACGATTGGATTTCATACATCACTTCTGCTGGAGAGAGGCTGTCATGCACATTTATCGCATCAGACTTCTGCTGCAGGTATTTTCAAGCAGAAGTGTCCTGTGAATCTGATCTCATGTATCTCACACGTGGTGTGGTCTGTTAACAAAGGATATAAAGGAACATGAGATTAGATGACGAATGAAAAGCAGTTGTTACAGCATCTTTAGACATTTGCCTAGCACTAAGCACTGGTGAGTCCAAATAGTCTCACAGTGATTACATGTACTTGATGTACATGTGATGTGGTTTGAGTAATCTGATCAGAATGCGTCTTTGAGATTCATTTTATTCCGGCAACAACTTTACTCAGTGCTGACCATTTACATCTGATCGACTAGGACACATCTGATCACACCTGTTCAGCATATCTGATCACCTGCTCACTCAAGACACATTTGATCATCTGATCATCCAGGACACATCTGACAACCTGATCACCCTGGAAATATTTTATCACCTGATCAACCAAGACACATCTGATCACCTGATCACTCAGGACACACCTTAGTATACACCTTTACTTATTGCTGACCATTTACCTCTAATCACCTCTACACTCAGGACATATCTGATCACCTGAACACTCAGGATATATCTGATAACCTAGGACACATCTGATCACCAAATCACCCAGGACATATCTGATCACCTAGTACATATCTGATCACCTAGTACATATCTGATCACGCAATACATGACATGACCTTGACAATAATACCCATAATACCCTTTGGTAAGCATTGGTATCTTGTCAAAGATAGAAAATTAGACAAGAACATTCTTTGAATTCCAGAAACAAACAAACACACATACACACACTCACACACACACATATACGTGTGTTTGTCTGTGTAATTGTGGTTCATAATCTAATAATCCAAAATTAGATGCTAATGATGTTTATTTCCAATAAAATGCTGACCAATGAGAAGAAAGCAAGCAGTAAGCAGTATAAATAATATAGTGCACTGTGAGGTTAGACAATTATCTTGCTATGAAAATTTAATACTGGTACAACCCTTGTGGACAGCGGATCATCATGTCCTGGAGGAAGTGTTTTCTCTCTCTCTCTCTCTCTCTCTCTCTCGCTCTCTCTCTCTGTATTTACCAGAGTTTTCATTGTGATGCTATTGTGGTAGAGAGATAGTGTATGAATTATGCATTGCTGTGAAAGATGGATTGGAGGAAATGGATCCGTTTTCTAAGTAAAGGCTAGAGCTTCTCCTGGGACAGCGCACTGTAAGGATACATTACAGCTTGGCCAAAGATTGAGAGATGGTGAATGGCTATAAAAAAAAAATTCAGCTTGCGGGATGAGCATTAGCATAAATACAGGAATTACAGTGATAAACTGGACGATGATTCAATATTAATATCTGTGTTTACAAGTGGAACAGATTGCGCTTGCATATCCGCCACTTATTCGCTGATGCTGTTGTTTTTAACCGAAAGCCTGAGTTGGCTACCAAGAACTGTTTAAGAGTTATCGTTAACTGTACTCTTTTATTAAGATCTATTTTTAGGGAGGAAGGAATACAGAAATGTAAACAAGAGATACAGCAAAATAGAATGAGAAAACAGAAAAATTGGAATGAGAAAACTAGCAAACAGATTTTTCGGTGCGACTCAATGCTTCATCCATCCAGCCATTTTCTGTACCACCTTTATGACACAGGGTCATGTGGAACCTCAAGTCTATCACAGAGCAGAAGGCATGGGAGAGCCTGGACAGGGTTACAACCCATCAACCTGTCACATGCCACAATCACATGCTGTAATTACCATTTAGACAATTTAGAGATGATAATCAGTGTACAATGCATGTCTGGTAAAGGAAATCCTGGTAAAGGAGAACCTGGAGGAAACCTTTAAGCACATGCAAACTCCATGCATACAGGATGGAGGTGAGAATCAAACCCCCAATTCTGGATGTGTGAGGCAAACATGCTTACTTCTAAGCCACATCCCAAAATAAAAATACCTCATTGTATTTCTTTAAGAATTCTTTAGTTTATCTGTAAGGTTTTGGGCCCAGTTTTCCTGGGCTAGGCTCCAGATTCATTGCAACCCTAACCCAGATATAGGAAATAATGAAAATCGTAGGATCGTTTTTATAGCACTGATGGAGTTGCAGCTACTGCAAATGCCTTACCATGTCCCTTTGTTGAGTGAATCTTACCTTGTTCTACTAAACCATCACTGCCAAACTTTACTCCAAGTGGTCATGACCTGTAGAAAGGTATCTATTTGAAGCTGGAATTAAAATAGTTACTTCGGTGAAAATGTGCCCGAAGTTCCCTGGTATAGAGCTACTTTTAAACTGGTCACATGTATTCATGTGGTAGGCTGATTTTGTCAAACGAGACTTGTATTTGAGGCAGAATCCAATCTAGGCATAAAATTGAGAGTGAAAGGTTTTGCTGAGGAACCTACAGGGGGTCTTTAGCAACCTTGGGACTTGGCAAGCACACAACCTTAACTTCTGAGCTACCACTGCTAACAAGCAAATCAAAACCGGAGAGAAAATGGCCGTTATCCCTCAATGCTCTCTTGCCCTTAATCTCCATCCTCTCCTCCATGGCACAAATTAGTGCCACTCCTCTCTGTCTCTCTCTCTCTCTCTGTCTCTCTCTCTCTCTCTCTCTCTGTCTGACTCTTCCCGTTCCGTCTTTTAACGAGGTGGCTGGTCCCTTGAGATAACTGGACACGCCTTGAGGCATCAGCAGGTGAAGGACACTCCATTATCTGTCCTAGATGGATGAGTTGAGACGCTGCCCTGAAAGCAGGATGGCTGCCAGATCCCCTTCTCTTTAAAGTGCTTTTGTCTCTGCTGAGTGCCACCATTAGCGTAAGAGGATAAATCCACCCAATCTCTCTCCAAGTCTATGGACCCAAAAACGAAAGCTGACAATTTGAGCTCATGTTTTATTAATGAAGTGTAAAGCTACTGTTATTTCTATTGTCCAAACACCATAGTGATGGTGCCATTTACAGTCTGATATTTGATCTCAAACCTGATTGGTTGTGTTTCTGTTCCAACTTTTGAATATTCAGAAGAAGAGCAATAGGATGGTGTTTTCAAAAGAACATCATTATTTATTGCCCTCACTTTGTTTCTATCTCTTTTGACCATCTTCCGTTTGCCAACATAATTCTGGACTGCATTTCAAAATGCATACACAACTATACACTATAAAATAAAATCTACTCTATACATCTAGTGTACACTTCTAAGTATTAATACTTGTTTATGTCACCGTAAAATGCGTCTTATACTATGTAGTTAGCATGCTAAGCATACTAAAAATGACAGAATATTGGTCACAAAGTAAATACTACAATATTAAATGACACTAAGTAGTACAGGAGTCTGATCATTACTGTATATCTTCCTTTAAGAGTTTATCAGAGCTGTTGTATTTTTTTTAAAGATATCTTTAACATCCTTTGTGTATTTTTTGCTAAGATGCCAAAGACTTACTTTATATCAACAGACACTGATAACATCCTGTTCTTTTTTATACAAATCGTAATAATATTAGTCGTTTTATCTCTTGAACTTTTCCGTCTTCACATATGGCGCTTAATATTCAACCCTGCTATGCTGGACTAAAATTAGCAGGGCCGTCGTCTCACAGAGATTTTTAAACTGTGTGAAATCTGTCACTTTTGTATATGCAGATCTGCAGTGCTGTCTCACACACACACACACACACACACACACACAGATTTATACCACTTCCCCCATAGTTTTCTAATTTATGCCTTTTGGGTAGCTGTTAAATTTTGAAAAATACAAAAAGTGCATATATTTCTGGATGTCATTTTCTATTTATGATTCATGGGCTAGTTGGTAGGTGTGTGTGTGTGTGTGTGGAAACAAAGACCTGTTTCCCCTCTGGACATATTCAGTATTTGTTTTTCTGTAAATTATGAACCTCTTGTCATTTACAATCAATCTACCACATGGCAGTCTCAGTGGGATTTGGAAGATCCCTGCACAGAAGTTTATTAAAGCACTTGAGGAAACAAAGTTTCATGAAATCACAAGTCCAAATGTAAAATTTTAAGTAGGAGCAGTTGGGAGTTCTTTAGTCAAATAATAGGACTCGTAAGCAAACAATACTCAAAGGTAAAATAAATGAGAAAGTCTACAGTCAAACTGACCAAAGTGAATATATGGTATATCTAGGTAACCTGGCTCACACCCTACTCCAGGATCTGAGATTAGCTTGTCAACTAATGATATACAACTGTACTGATTTGTAAATATTGCCTTGGAAGAAGAAATCTGAGTAGACATGGAGGGTACTGCGGTATTCAAAGAGGGACAGATCTCCCAGCTGAAACACCAAAGCGTCAAGACCCTGGATCTGGGATTGGGATTGCACAGATGCTGCATGTGGAAGTCATCGATGGGGCTCGTGAATGTTCTCTGGCGCAAATCACAAGTACTGCTCCAGATTGTAACTCTTCCAATAGACAAGACAGAACATACAGTATATGAGGCGTAATTCTCTGAGTCCAGCAGGGCCTGAACCACTTAGGCTGGGCTTTTCTCCAATTCCAATGGAAGGGATGAGTTAGTTGCCAAGTTTGGGGGGTTCCTTGTCAATTACCGCACCATCCAACCAGGCTGTCTTTCTCGACGTGGTCGGGGACAGACCGTGCCCAGTTTTTAGCTCTGATGCATTCATCCTCCATTTTCTTTTTACGTTTAGGCAAAATACCAGAAAAAACTCATGGCTGAGTACACAAACCAGCAGGCATCATATAGCTGGGTATCACTGCTCGACTTGCTTAAGGAGTGGCAAGACTTCACGGAGATACTGAGTAAGCTGTATTAAACAGGTGGTAAGCAATAGAGCTACAGGTGTGACCAATTTCTAACCGTGACAGCTGACCTAGTAGACAAAGGAGGCATCATGGTATTTCCGACACCATCATAACTTTCTCTGGCGGAACTTTTTAATTAAATCTTTATTGATTCTTTTAGCTTCAGTTATATTTACACATGTTTGCTCAGTCTTTTTACTGGACTTTTTTTTTTTTTTTAAATGTTACATGGGGAAAAGGAGAATGTCTCAATATCGCTCTAGACTCCAGGAGCACAACTTAGCCAGAAGGAATGTTCTTAAATCTTCCAAGCTATTCTTAGGCTACCACAGAACACACAGATTTTCACATCGAAATTGGTAATGTTTAGCTATACAGTAGAGTCATGTTTTAGTTTTTGCCTCGGAAAGGTTACCAAGCAAGAAAGAAAAAATAATAATGGAAGTGGCAAGGAAAAAATAATGGTTAAAGTGTTGGACTGCTGATCAGAAGTTTGTGAGTTTGAATCCCATATCCACTTTGTTGCCATTGCTGGGCCCTTGAGCAAAGCCCTTAACCCTTAATTGCTCAGTTGTAAAAGAGATAAAAATGTATAAGGGTGTCTGAAATCTAAATGTAATAATGGCTCTCATAAAAATATAAGTAGTCAAGATAA
This sequence comes from Hemibagrus wyckioides, assembly GCF_019097595.1. Lineage (NCBI taxonomy): Eukaryota > Metazoa > Chordata > Actinopteri > Siluriformes > Bagridae > Hemibagrus > Hemibagrus wyckioides. The sequence goes on from NC_080720.1 coordinate 5,448,811, forward strand.
AAATCAGTACCATGACAGCAGTAATATACAGTAAATGGCCATTATAGAATGAGTTACACATTTGTTAGGAAAACCGATAACTGATTGTTTTTTCTTTTTTTTTTTTTTTTAAATCCATTGGGCAAATGGGTTAATACTGTACATGTAGATTGTAAATCAATACAGAATCAATCAATACACAAGATTGTAAATCAATACAGCGTTCAGGCTTGTGGTGGGATTCTAATGATCTCCAAATCAATACTCATGATCTTAAATCAATAAGAGAGTTAATTATGAGGTATCACTTTGTGTTTTTATTGTGTTTCGGATCTAAATGTCTTGCCTTTTTGAAAAGACCTCTGGAAAGCATTGATGAAGGCTTAAAGAGCTTATAGAGTAAGAACACACCTGCCGATATGGCTTAACCACTCGGATCTCAGCTGCCTTATAAACTCCACATAAAGAAGTGGTTTACGGGAAGCACTCTGTTAAAATAACAGTCTGTTACTTGCTTTTCTTTCTCTCTAAAACACTCTCTCTCCCTGTGGTCCAGTTCTGACTTAACACACCCCCGTCTACTTCCCCTTGGCCATCTTAAGGGTCACTCCATTATTCTATCAGCTTGAGTTAAGTTTATTAGACGAGGGTAGGAATTGAGTCGACATCACTGTTCTTCAGGAGAACTACTTGCCCAGAAGGTATTGCTGCAATCTGACACCAATTCGTTTTCAAAATGGCGGATGAAGCCGTTTAAACAGGATCAATAAAATACTTCCCATTACAAAGGTGTAGCATTTGATTGCCCGTGTTCAAACTGGGTTTACTACTTTGTCTCTATCGGTATATGATCTGTTGGAGCTGTGTTATTTTACCCTGCCAGTGAATTAGCGAGTCAGTCTGACTCTGTACGGTTGTAAAAGGAATTCTGGTGAGACCTCTTTATGAAGATTGTGTTATATAGCTTGCCTCCATGTCAGGTGCAAATATAACACCTCTGAATCACACTATTTGATTCTCATTAACAAATAAAGTAACTTGATTATGAGTAGCACAAAGTGAAAGATTAACTTCTTCAGTAATGGCTTTAATGTGGTTGAATTGGAAATCTGGACATAATATGGGAATACACCCTGGATAACATTTACATTTCTTATCCAGAGCAACTTACAATTTATCTCATCATTATACAACTGAGCAATTAAGGGTTAATGGCCTGGGATTTGAACTCAGTAGGCCAACACCTTAACCACTAAGCTGCCACATCCATCAGTCCACCCAATGCCAGTCCACCACAAGACGTCATACACATACCCTCACACCTAGGGGCAAGTGAGATGGGTTAGAAACCAGAGAACCTGGAGGAAACCCACAGGTACATAAAGAGATTTGGGATAACGGATCATGCCCAGTTCCTTGTGCTAATGTAAGTGTCTCCTGATGTATTATTTTTAGGCAAAACACAGCACAAGAAATAATCTATTCTTGAATACACACGGACTATAAGCACTATATACCTAGATAGCACTATTCACAGCTTATGTAAGGAGCGGCAAGACTTCGCAATTATTTTGAGACGTAATTTATATAGATATGTAGTGATACTTGATGATATTTCAAGCCTCCTGTTTGCAAATCTAGTCATCTATACAGCAGTTCCAGCACCAGGTCTTACTTTTGTACATCCAGATGCTCTAAATTCATATAAGTGGATACCTCCAATGCCCTAATTGTGGGTCTTTCATCACTATTTTCACGTGGGAAAAGAAACTGTCTGTTCTTCTTTCCTCCTCTCTACCTCACTCTCGATCCGAGGTCACAGTGTGCTGCACCTTGGTTATCTATGTAAGTAGGGTAGAGTGAAAAAACCTCAGCTGATCCAATTTTATATTTATTTATTTATTTTTTATTGCACTCCTGTGGCTGGTTTCAATTTAATGAAGTTTGATATGGAGTGTATTAGAAAAGGATTTGAGTGCCGGACTCCTGCATTGTGCTAAGAGGGATTTAAGAGGGTAGAAAAAAAACCATAGTGTGTTTGTTTTAAAGCACCTCAGCACTGTGCTTTAATCCTGTATTCCCCATATGGGGATAGAACTGTGACAGCAAAAACAGGAGCTCTTTATTAATATGAACAGATGCCTCGCACTCGGGAGCTTTAGTGAAATGTTACTGAGGCACTTTGAGAGCGGAGATTTTCCTCCCAGCAATGGGAGAACAGATTAAGAAGCCTTTATATGTTAGCTGATAGATACAAATGAAAAAAAAAAGTAGGAAAATGGTGTAGCAGGGATTTTTTTTTATGTTCAAGGTCATTAGAAGAGATATGTTTTTTTTTTTTAATTTATTTACGATCAAAGCCAAGCGGACATTACGTATTGTTTTTTTTTCCTGCTGTATTATTTTTTAGGCAAAACACAGCACAAGAAATAATAGTAATAATAGTAATAGAAATAATAGTAGTGCTAATTGTTGAATACACAAGGACACCATACACATGCCCTTACACCTAGGGGCAAGTTACCCATCAACCTACTGTAAGGTGGGTTAGAAATTGGAGAACCTGGAGGAAACCCACAGGTACATGAAGAGATTTGGGATAACGGATCATGCCCAGTTTCTTATATCCTAATGTAAGCGTCTCCTGACGTATTATTTTTAGGCAAAACACAGAACACACTATAAAAATAATCCATTCTTGAATACACAAGGACAAGAGCAGGCACTATATACCTAGTCCCAGCTTACGTAAGGAGTGGCAATTATTTTGAGAAGTCATTTATATAGATATGTAGTGACACTTGATGATATTTTAATCCACCTCTCTGCTAATCTAGTCCTATATAGCAGAACACTGATGTGTTAAATAGTATCATTCTTATTTTCTAGCTCTTGACTAATGCTGTGAATGTTGCTGAGGTAAGAGGACTATGCGGTAGCACAGTAGAGGCCCGGAGAGAGCAGCATTTATTTAATTATCCATCACTCTGTCAGTCAAAATACCATTTTCATTCATCATTGATCACGGATATGAATATCCGCTGACTATTCTATTATAATTGTATAAATAATACAACATCATGTCGTTTATAATGTTGTGTAAGGTTTAGTTAGTATATTAGTATAGACAAAACACAACTTCCAAAAAGTTCAAGCAAATCAGGTCACATCGACGTCACAGGAACTGTGGGACTTTTTTTTAAATGTAAAGGATATTTAAATTAGAGCATATAATCGGGAATTTTCCGTGTTTTTTTTTTCCCGTGTACATTAGATCTTCTATAGTTAGATCAGTCTTGCTCATGCATGCACACGTCTTTCCTTCACTTGGGATGTGTTATCATTCATGGCCTCCACACACTCGGTATCACAGGAGGCTGATCTGAGATCACCGTCTCCCTCCGTGGCAGCTTAAGGAGGATTGGCGTGTGTGTGTCTGAGGCTCAGTTTGGAAAAGGGTGATGGATTTGTTGTCATGGCACCCTGACAGCAAATCACTGTGTCTATACGTGTGTGTGTGTGTGTGTGTGTGTGTGTGTGAGAGAGAGATAGAGAGAGAGAGAAAGAAAGAAAGAGAGAGAGAGCCTTATAAAATGCTATGCATGGAATGTGTATATGGGCTACTAAAGTGATAAATGTACACTACTTTGAGTGGATGTGCAATTAGAAGCAATAACTGCATATTTCAGGGGTTCCTTCATATCCAAGGAGTGTGTGTGTGTGTGTGTGTGGGTTTCTACAAATTGTCGGTGGGCTATGTTTAAAAAAAACAACAAAAAAACCTAGAAGGAGCCCAAAAATCACATGACCATGTATCTGCAATATCACAAGTTTCGTTCTGTTCACTGGAACGAAGTGCTGTGAAAGTTTTGAAAAACACAACCAAACTGTCACCTTGCCTGAGGATTCTTTTTCAGAAATGTGTGCTGGCCTAGGAAAACTCTTTCTATTGCCAAAGTTTTACATTTTCTACTATAAATATCCTCTACCTCTATTCTCCTGAACCGAAATAGATTTCTCTTCTCTACGGTTCTCAAGTTCTCAAAAGTGAAAATGGAGAAGATTAAAGATTACTTTTCAATTCCAGCGAAAGACATCCTGCCTACGTCTACGTTAAGCGCTCTGATCTACTTACAGCAACAAACTACGTTGCTAACAAATTTGAACCAGTTAGAAATTTCAAATGTGAAATAAGTTCTCACTTGGATAATCAGCCTCATCAGTCTCTCTTTCATCACCTGAGGTAAAAGTCACTTAAATACATTTAAATACGATACTCAGTGTCGTCGCTTCACTGCGCTGATCTCTGTTCATGCTAACGATGGTAAAAAAAATCAGTGATTGATTCAGTCACATTTGTTCTGTTATTAAAACAATTTGAAACGTTATCCTCTTTACAGATTGTGTAAGAATGCTTCCCGGAAAGGCTTTTGCCTATTTTGCTACTTAATGGCTTTCAAATCAGGAGAAAATCACAATCAATTAGCAAAGTTTTAGAGATAAAATTCCATACCTGGAAACTTTTTTATATCATTTTTTATTGCATATATTTATTATACTTCCATATATATCTGGAGAATTCTAAATTGCCCATAGGAGTGAGTGTGAGTGTGTGTGTGGTTGTCTGCCTATATGTGGCCCTGAAAATGGCTGGCAACCTGTCCAGGGTATACCCCTGCCTTTCACCCAATGTGTGCTGGGATAGGCTCCAGGAGATCCCCGTGACCCTAATTAGGAATAAAGCAGGTGTATAAAATGGATCGATGGATGTGTCTGGAATGTGAATGTTCTCCCCGTGCCTCAGGGTTTCCTCTGGGTTCTCCGGTTTACTCCTCTAGTCCGAAGACATGCGTTGTAGTTTGATTGTCATTGCTAAATTGTCTGTAACTGTGTAAATGAGTGTGTGTGATTGTTCCCTGTGATAGACTGGCATGCTGTCCAGGGATATCCTGTTAGGGTTGTGCCCTGAGTCTCCTGGGATAGACTCCAGGTTCGCTGTGACCCGATATGATGTGATGGATGGATGTATGGATGGGGGAATGGATGAATAGGTGGGTGGATGGATGGATGGATGGATGGATGGGTGAATGGATTGATGTATGTATGTATGTATGTATGGATGGATGGATGGATGGATGGATAGATGGATGGATGGGATATTTATCATTTCTTATATGAAAGATGCCCTCAGTATACTACTGACAGAAAATCTACAAATCTTTTTTGTTTTGTTTTCCAGAATGCTTGATTGACCTCCAGTAGGTTTTTCCAGACCACATAACAATTGTAGGTCACATGTATCATATCTGATTCTCATTTAGCCGTAAGTAATTCTGAACCCTAGCATTATCGTTAAAATGAGCAATGAATAAATAGACAAATGTCACATTTAAAGCACTAAACGTTAAATCTCATGAATCTCATGATCCTGGAATAGGTCCTGAATACAGGCTCAGTGTCATTCATTAGAAATAGCTAGTAAGGCAGCTGACTAGTGAATGAAACACAGCTACTACACACGTCTTAGTAAGTAACTAATAAACTGTCTGTCGATCCAAACGAAGCTTGGAAGTAAAGAAAAGCACAATCAACTAATCCAACCTCGCTCCAGTTAACCCTGAGGGAGAAAGTGAGAATAATCTGACGCATTACACTTGCCACCTAGACATGAGGTAATTATTCACACACAGACGTAGGGATCCATTTCTATTATGCACAAAGATAGACTTTGGAGATCGTATTATTTGGCACACCACTGAGGCTATTTGTCATTTATTTCTTTTAAATGGTAAAAATGGTTCTCTCCAGATGATCGACTTTTATTAAAGTGCGAGAGAAGAGAGAGAGAGAAAGAGAAAGAGAACACAGTGTGGGGTTGAGCCGCTTGCCATCTTTCTTACTTATTCCACATGTTTATAAGTGCACTGTTTGTACTTTAGTCACGACTTGAGTCTTGTGTGTATGACTGAGTGAGTGTGTGTGTGAGTCTGTATGTGTGTGTGTGTGTGTGTGTGTGTGTCGGCGTCAAACACCACTCCACGCACAACACTCCATCTGCACTAAATTAGCATGGCAAAGTGCAGTCACACTGAACTACTCGAACACAAAGTGACAGGGTGAAGCCTGAGAACACAGCAAAGGAGGCAGACATTCCCCCCTCTCTCTCTATCTCTCTCTCTCTCTCTCTCTCTCTCTCTCTCTCTCTTTCTCTCTATTATCTATCAGGGGTGTAAAGCTATACACCTTTATAACTATTATTTAATGTCATTTCCTTTAAACAGCTGTGATCAGATACTGTGATGGACTGGAAAACCACCATATCAGTTTCTATCAATCTGCTCTCTCTCTCTCTCTCTCTCTCTCTCACTCTCACTCTCCGTCTCTTCTGCTCCTACATAACGGTCTCAGTGTTAGTGGCCGGTCGAGCACTACAGAATACCAATGAGAACCCTAATTAACAAGTCTAATTATTCACAAACGGCTTCATTAGTGCAAACTCGCCACGTCCAAGAGAGCGAGAAGAAAAGAAAACTCCAAAACCCCAGAGACTCACCCTCCTACAGCATACGATAAGAATCAAGCAGAATAACTGAGCCGCCGTTGTTTCCTACGTATGCAGCAGTGTATTTATGAAGTAATATGCAGCGATTTCATATCAAATATTCAGAGCTGTGGCTTGTCAATGATTAATATGAGATGCCGTGGCACTAAGATGGAAATCGCAGTGTTACAATGGACCGAGGTGTATAAACATTGTGTATCACCTGAAGGGGAACAGATTTCGACCACGTGTTTAAATCAAGCACGTCTCATGCTAATCAGCTCACGACACTGACAACCTGACGACTTCCTGTGTTGTTTGCTAATGGAGTTAGGTGTTCATGGCTAATTGTGTATCGTATGCTAATTTAGTGATGACATAATGTGTTTGGAATTGATTAAAAGGGTTACAAATATGACTTTTTTATCCAGCCCTTATCCAGAATTTTCTATCAAAACATATCCTCATGCCAGATCACTTGGTCAGAAGCCTAGACTACAGTAAAGCTTAAACATAATTAGTGGAGGATGAAATATCACACGGGACAAAGGAACATTGTTTGACAGTGTATTAGTGACAATTTATTATGACATCATAATGCTATGAGGGAGTTTTGGTAGTTGTTAGTGAAACCTAGAGCTTAGAGACTTTTCTAAACTGCACAACACACACTACCTCAGCTGGACATTTTGCACCGCACACTTTTGCACTAAATCTGCATGCACATGTGCTTTATCCATTAAAAAAAAGTCATATTATATTTATATCACCACACTAATATTAATAAACATATTTATTTCCTTTTTCCCTGTACTATACTTTTATTTTTTAAATGGAATTTAATTTAATTTAATTTAACTTAACTTAACTTAACTTAACTTAACTTAACTTAACTTAACTTAACTTAATTTCATTTAATTCAAATAAAAAGGAATTAGCTGATTTTTATTTAATTTAATTTAATTTAATTTAATTTAATTTAATTTAATTTAATTTAATTTAATTTAATTTAATTTAATTTAATTTAATGTTATTATCAGTCTCTCTCTCTCTCTCTCTCTCTCTCCCTCATCTGTTCCATTTTGTTACGATGAAATAAAGGGTAAGGAAAGCATGATGAAAATAAAATCTCAATAAGTATCATGATGTACAGGTTTGCTCAGTCATGTGACCTGATGTAAGTGTCGTGATCATGTGAGGTGCAATGGCTGATGGGAGTCATAGTCCTCCACCTTTCTTGGCACAACCATAACAGTGATGTCATAAATTGAAAGCAGATTTTTTATGATGAAATATACTGACATGGTCTATAAGAGTTTTCTACATGTGTAAGTGATGTAATCTACATTCTGGGGCTTAGGTTATGACTTGGGGAAAACTGGGGAAAGTGTTGGAGCAAAACGTAGCGTGCTGCCCTCGGGTGTGTCTAAAATCTGGATCCACTAATTGGATTGAAATCTGTTTTAAATGAGTCTTGAGGGCATTTCCACCTGCATTTCTACAATATGTGTAAATTAATTATGTTCATTACATTTATATTGGAAATGCTCGGCTGAGCTGCTCCTGTTCTCCCAGGAGAAGAACTTGGACAGGGAATTTCTGCATTCTTGTATTTTCTTTTCGCTCCGTCCGTGAACAGGATGGTCCCAAAAGGCGTAGGAAGTTCTGCCTGTTTGGAACCAGTGACACAGCAGTGCTTGCAAAAGCGATGAGAAAACTTTATTTTAACTGCAAAAACAAGCTTAGCTAGCTAAACAGACTCACTTGTTTAAGAGGTGACAAAGTTTCCGGTGCAGGAGCATGCGGTTTGGGACATTAGTTGTGAGGATTGAAGTGAAGATCTGAATTAGGAATGAACGAGGTGTGTTAAAGATAGCGTGTATGTGATTTCTAATGTTTTCTCCGAGCGCACACGCTGCGTATGATATTAGAGGTATGCAGGGATTAATGGAGGTGCAGGAGACTTTATTAGTGCATAAATTGAGAGGAGTATGAGCAAGAGTTCTGTGTTGTGGTCTCTTGCGGTCAGCCTCCGCATGCCCCGCTCTCTTTGAGGGGCTCATTAGCTGGGTGAGTGTGTGTGCGTGTGTGCACGAAGCGTGTGAAGGCACGAGAGCTCGTTTCAGCCTCGCGCGCCTCCGAAATCAAACTTTGAAGTCGGTTTTCGATTGGAAGGATTAGCCATCGGGGATTTGATTTAATTCTAATTTCTTATTTTCGCCGTGATGCTGAAGACTCGGCTCTGCTGCGTGGGAGGAACAGGCCATCGGCCTTACGAATCTATTTACTCAGAAGTGATTTCAAAGTGAAACAATGAGTACTTTGTGTGCGTGCGTGTGTAGGTGTGTGTGTGTGTGTGTTTTATCTAAAGGCTTAATGTGAGGCTGAATTTATAAAAGTTTGAAATATACATAGAGGTTAAAACGTCCTTTACACATCTCACACACCTGCCAGCTAAACCAGCTCACTGTGTGGTGTAATACTTTCAGCCTTGTTGTTCCTTTGTGAAGTGAGTGCAGTGCTATTCTTCCTCATTCCTCCCTCTTCTTCCTCCCCTCTTGGTTTTAAGTAGCGCTGCAGGCTAGAGTGCACACACTTAACACTGTGTTGTAGAGCAGTTAGAGCATGGAGGCTGTGCCTTTATGTTGTGTACAGGATTTCACTTAAAAACTGTTTCATGGAATGCTTTTTATGATGAGGATGATGAGGATGATGACCAGTCAGCATCTTCGCTTGAACTCAGTGAAACTGCAGACGCACCGAGAATCCCAACATATCAAAGAGTTCTTTATTTATCCCTGTGAGGAAAGCCTTACAGCTTTTATAGAGAAGCCTACAACAAGGTTTTACTGAGGATTCTTTCTTTCTTTCTTTCTTTCTTTCTTTCTTTCTTTCTTTCTTTCTTTCTTTCTTTCTTTCTTTCTTTCTATCTATCTATCTATCTATCTATCTATCTATCTATCTATCTATCTATCTATCTACACTATATTGCCAAAAGTATTCGCTCACCTGCCTTGACTCGCATATGAACTTAAGTGACATCCCATTCCTAATCCATAGGGTTCAATATGACGTCGGTCCACCCTTTGCAGCTATAACAGCTTCAACTCTTCTGGGAAGGCTGTCCACAAGGTTTAGGAGTGTGTTTATGGGAATTTTTGACCATTCTTCCAGAAGCGCATTTGTGAGGTCACACACTGATGTTGGATGAGAAGGCCTGGCCCTCAGTCTCCGCTCTAATTCATCCCAAAGGTGTTCTACTGGGTTGTCAGGACTCTGTGCAGGCCAGTCAAGTTCATCCACACCAGACTCTGTCATCCATGTCTTTATGGACCTTGCTTTGTGCACTGGTGCACAGTCATGTTGGAAGAGGAAGGGGCCAGTTCCAAACTGTTCCCACAAAGTTGGGAGCATGGAATTGTCCAAAATGTCTTGGTATGCTGAAGCATTCAGAGTTCCTTTCACTGGAACTAAGGCTCCAAGCCCAGCTCCTGAAAAACAACCTCACACCATAATCCCCCCTCCACCAAACTTTACACTTGGCACAATGCAGTCAGACAAGTACCGTTCTCCTGGCAACCGCCAAACCCAGACTCGTCCATCAGATTGCCAGATGGAGAAGCGCGATTCGTCACTCCAGAGAACGTGTCTCCACTGCTCTAGAGTCCAGTGGCGGCGTGCTTTACACCACTGCATCCGACGCTTTGCATTGCACTTGGTGATGTATGGCTTGGATGCAGCTGCTCGGCCATGGAAACCCATTCCATGAAGCTCTCTGCGCACTGTTCTTGAGCTAATCTGAAGGCCACATGAAGTTTGGAGGTCTGTAGCGATTGACTCTGCAGAAAGTTGGCAACCTCTTCGCACTATGTGCCTCAGCATCCGCTGACCCCGCTCCATCAGTTTACGTGGCCTACCACTTCGTGGCCGAGTTGCTGTCGTTCCCAAACACTTCCACGTTCTTATAATACAGCTGACAGTTGACTGTGGAATATTTAGGAGCGAGGAAATTTCACGACTGGATTTGTTGCACAGGTGGCATCCTATCACAGTTCCACGCTGGAATTCACTGAGCTCCTGAGAGCGACCCATTCTTTCACAAATGTTTGTAAAAACAGTCTGCATGCCTAGGTGCTTGATTTTATACACCTGTGGCCATGGAAGTTATTGGAACACCTGATTCTGATTATTTGGATGGGTGAGCGAATACTTTTGGCAATATAGTGTATCTATCTATCTATCTATCTATCTATCTATCTATCTATCTATCTATCTATCTATCTATCTATCTATCTATCTATCTATCTATCTATCTGCCTGTCTGTCTGTCTGAGTGTCTGTCTGAGTGTCTGTCTGTCTGTCTGAGTCCTTGTCTGTTTGTTTGTCTGTCTGCCTGTCTGTTTAGTATAAAACACAGTCTATACATTTGTTAAAGCGGATCTTGGCAGCATTTCTCTCGTACACTCATTACACTCTCTCGTCTCTTGGCAAGACTATGTTTTGTTTGCATTATATATCTTGTCTCTAAATGCCTTTTCAAACACCCACTTACAAGCGTGTTTATTTCTGAGCCTTGTTTTTCTTTGCCCCTTGTCTTTTTTTGTGATGTCTTCTGACAAAGACCCGGCCAAACGTACGGCTTAATTAACGAATGCCAAGCAAGCGATATGGGAGAAGGGAAGTGAGATGGAGGAGTGCTAGAGCTATGGATAGGGCTTGTCGTGGTAATCGCCTCACGCTGCTACGCCTCTTTTCCTCATACGTCTTTCGCATGTCCATCGCTCCATCGAAGAGAGAAATCTGATTTCAGGGGCCACTAGATATCCAGGCAAGATTATTTTCTAAGAACAGAACTACTGACCATGTTTATGCTGTAAATCAGTCCAGCTTGTATATGAGCGACCGGATGGTTGTGAGGTCAAATCCCAGAGCCATCAAGATTTTGGATTTTGAACTCTCAGATGCTCGATTTGAGATTTGGATCGAATTTTCAGTCAGTTAAGTTGCTTTGGTTCAAAGATCCTATTATTATTATCATTATTAAATTATTTGGAATTATTCTGGAATTTATTTATTTATTTTTTAAAAATGTGTGTGATTTAAAGCTGAATAATAATAATAATAATAATAATAATTTATTAAATAATATTTATTTATTTATTTATTACCGCTTTTGTAGTTCATTTAAGAGATACTGTATGCATTTTTTTCCCTCCGCAGAGTGCCTGCATGGCTTTGAAAAAAATAAATAAAACATTTCCATGAAAATAAGGTCATGTAGAAGTCAATGTTTTGTTTTACATCAAATCATGATGCCTGCTTTTTTTTTGTTTTTATTATTATTATTATTTATGTATGCAGTTACTTATTTTGGAGCTGGTTCTCCTTCCACGAATCGCTGTTTCACATCATCTTGAAAGTGTTGAAAGTGTTTTTTTTTTTTTTGCCCAGGAAAATAATCTTGTAAAGAAAAACCCAGCCGTTGTGTGTAATGCTTTTTCTGTCCTTTGCTAAGCTAGCACCTAACCTTGAGTGTGTAGCATGAATCACTCTATAATTCGTTTGCACGTGAATAATTCGTCAAACCAAATGAATGATCGGATGTCAGATAAATAAACATATATATATATATATATATATGTATTTTTTTTTTCTAAAATGTGTCATTAATATGGACGGATGTCCCCGATACGAGCCTGTCTCTATGTCCATTAGCGGGTGAGATTTTAGCACGCGCTCGCTAATCGTTTGATTATATGAAAATGTCCTCATCCTGTTTTCCAAGAAGAATGTGTTTGGGTTGTAAACACAAAAGCACACATCAACACACACACACACACACACACACACACACATACACAGAGAGAGAGAGAGAGAGAGAGAGAGAGAGACAACGTTATTAGCGGTGACAGAGAGCTTCCTGTCAAGGGTTATGGGTGGTGATTACTTTTGTGAGTGTGTGTGAGTGTGTGTGTGTGTTGGCCTCCTCAGCTGGTGGTATCTGATTGTCAATTTCACCTTTAAATTAAGAGTCTGTGCCACCATGAAATCTTTTCATCCTCCAGATCTCCGTTGGACACCAAAGCCTAGAAAGAAATGGCCTATTTTTTTTTCCTCCACGTCCTCTCTAAGCTGGCAATCTCGTCCCATGGCGCAGCTCTTTGTCAGTAATTTCAAGGCTCCGTGCTTGATAGGTCTGAGGGTTGAAAAGGCCCTTCAGTTTGCCATTGTTCGGTGCTAATTGCTTGGCAAAAATTGCCCTTGTGTGCGTGCGCATGTTCATATTAAAAGGAACGACATGCTTTGACAGCCACGTCGCGGATAAGACGGCGACGGAAAAATGGAATATAGGTCTCATCCTGGATGGAGGTTGCCTTTGTTTAAACGTATTCCATCATTTCAATTTCCTTAACAGTGTCACATTTCCTCATTTTCCTCACAAAGGAAGAATAATAGCAGCTGCTTGGGTTCCTGGGGTTTGTTATCGCAAGCCTTATATTAGAATACATGCATAATTTTTTCCTTTTCCTTTTTTGTTATAGAGATTGAGATATTCCTAATGAGACAGTTCATTAGTGCTTGCTATCATTATCCTCATGCTAGCGAGTCCCGGATGAGTTTGTAACTACTAAATGACGAATTTGACGGTATCAAACTGCGCCAATTTAGCTGACAATCCACTACGGTAATTTGATAAGAGAGAAGACATGTTTCTCCACACATCCAACTTCAAAGCTTTTTTATATATATATATATATATATTTTTTTTTTTTTTTTTTTTTTTTTTTTTTTTACATTTCCAAGTTCTACAGAAGGACGATTGCACGATAGGAATCGATAAAGAGGGCCGAAAAGTTGAGTAAATACTTTCAGGGCACATCATTAGGCGAGTTATTGTTTTCAAGCCAATATAAATCTTTCAGAGGTGGAACGCAGCAGGGGTTAAAATCAAGGCAAAGAGGAGTGCGCTACGAAGCCGTGATTTAGTGCACCAGAGAGAGTAGGAAATTACATCCACCCTGTGTGAACTGCTGCTTCTTTCTTTCTTTCTTTTTTTTTTTTTTTTTTTATAAAAGATGCAAATCTGACCTCGTTTTGTAACTGTTATTCTGGGAACAATTTTGTGCCTCGAATGGAAGTCTTCTTAAATGGATTTAGGGCAAATCCACAAGTTAGTTATTACTGTAATGCCCAAACAAATGGTTTTATTAGCCTGGGTGCTGTGTGAATATTTCAGATCCAGGGTCGTGGATGGATGGTTTCGTTTTATTGGTTTCTGTATTAAAAAAAAAAAAAAAATACATATATATATGTATATATATATATATATATACACAGACTACAAACTGTATTAGTCAATTTGCCTCAATGATCCTACAGAATTTTCTGATACACACACACACTAACTCTCTCTCTTGCACACACACATGCACTCTATCTCTCTCTCTTACTCTCCATCTCTCTCTCTCTCTCTCTCTCTCTCACACACACACACACACAGCCAGATCTACACAAACTGCAAAAAAGTTGTCAATCTGTAATTTGTTAATTTGCCTGGAATGCTCATTTGTAATTTTCTAATACACACACAAACACAAACACACATTTGCATGCTCTCTCTCTCTCTCTCTCTCTCTCTCTCTCACACACACACACACACACACACACAGCCAGATCTACACAAAGTACAAACTGTATTAGTCAATTTGCTTGAATGCTCCTACGGACTTTTCTGATAGAAACACACACACACACACACACACACACAAACTGGCATATCTACACAAACTACAAAATGTTGTCAATCTGTAATTTGTCAGTTTGCCTGGATGTTCATTTGGAATTATCTGACACACACACACACACGCACACACACACACACACACTAGGGTCCGAAATTCTCAGACCACTAGAGAAAATGTTCTTTTTTGTGCTAATTTTATACAATAATGTCCAGCAATAATTTAGGATGTTTACAGAAAATATTTACAGAAAGTTTCTTAGTCTTCGGTTCGTCCGCTTTGTGACTCGAGCGCTCCAGACTGGTTTCTACAAAAAAAAAAAAACGATGATCCATTTTAGAGCAAATCCCTCCGAGTGTGGACTGAGCACGTGCGTCACTCGAAGTGATGAGACATGAGGAAAATCTGAGCTTTTATAGAGAGAAGCTGAAGCGCTCAGTATCAGACGTTTGCTTACATTTACACAGGGAGATAGAAATAGCGCAGAATCTTGAATATTAAATCCTCATGACGGTGAACATTTCTTTCTTTTAAATATTTCAACATTCTAAAAGCTTCTGTTTAGTTCTCACACTTTCTGATCGTGGATGTTGTGTGTATATAGACACACTTTTTTTTTGTCACGTACACAACTATGTAGAGTGTGGCATGCAGTGAAATGCTTTTTGTCCGTGTCAAAAAACGAGATTATATAGAATTACATGCATTCTATTGCTGTTCTTGTGTGAATAAATATAATAGAATATAATAGTGTGTGTGTCTGTGTGTGTTGTATTGTTTGTGAATAGAATAGAATAGAATAGAATAGAATAGAATAGAATAGAATAGAATAGTGTGTGTGTGTTGTATTGTGTGTGAATAGAATAGAATAGAATAGAATAGAATAGAATATGTATTATATTGCTGTTCTTGTGTGAATAGAATAGAATAGTGTGTGTGTGTGTGTGTTGTATTGTGTGTGAATAGAATAGAATAGAATAGAATAGAATAGAATAGAATAGAATAGTGTGTGTGTTGTATTGTGTGTGAATAGAATAGAATAGAATAGAATAGAATAGAATAGTGTGTGTGTTGTATTGTGTGTGAATAGAATAGAATAGAATAGAATATGTATTATATTGCTGTTCTTGTGTGAATAGAATAGTGTGTGTGTTGTATTGTGTGTGAATAGAATAGAATAGAATAGAATAGAATAGAATAGAATAGAATAGAATAGAATGTGTGTGTGTGTGTGATATGTAATATGCTAATGAAAATGTCACCCTTGTATCTCATCCACATGAAGGTTGAGGTGCATTCTGAGATGCTTTTCTGCTCCCGGCAGGTGTACAGAGTGATCATTTCAGCTACTTTATCTCTCCTCTCAGGTGGATCGTGTCATTTTCCACTGACCTCTCTCATCAACAAGCCATTGTTTTTGCTTTTCCCATCATTTCTCTCCTCTCTCCTGTAAAGCATGTCATCACCACACACTGCACCACACATCCCCTCTGATCTCTGCACAGCTGGACTCACCATCTCTCAGGATACCTGTGAGGCTGGCATCAAGGCTCTTCTGTTCTGGCACCTCAGTGGTGGAGCGAGCAGCTGAGTCACTGCCGGTGACTCACAACACAGACAGAGACAACTACAAGACCTGCCTCTTTATGAAGCACTCAACTGAACACTTTGTTATTGTGTTGTCTTGTGTGTTTTTAATACTATTTCAGCCTCCCCAGCAGGGCTTTTAGTGATACTGATACCGATGCTCCTCTTAGTCTCTGACCTAGTCAAGCAGCATGAGGATGTATTTATTGATAGAGACTTCAAAGCACTTCTGTAAGTCGCTCCGGATAAGGACGTCTGCCAAACGCCGTAAATGTAAATGTAGATCAGGGGCTCAGCAGTTTCTGAGCCTGCCTAACAACAGCGAATGTGTCTCACCGAGATGACATTTTCTCTCCGTTTGTTGATTCATAAACTTAATCTATCTGCACTGCTCTCCTGCCACGTGATTGGCTGATTGCAAGTGTTCCTATTAAATTGGAATGCACACTCAAATTGTATGAGTCTGGAAAGAATTTCTTTTCTGTTTTTACTCCCAGATGAAACGTCCCCCCGTGCGAGTGGGAATTTTTTCGACCTTGTCCATCCTGAAAATGATGACGGACGAGTCGTGCTTTTGTCCCTCCAATGACTCAGTTCCACAATTGAACAAATCCCTCACTTCAATGACTTCCCATCAGAATTACGGGGCAGTGAAATCCATCACCCAGTGGTGTAATTACTTCGCTAAGCATCTTTGGTTATTTTTCTTCATGCTGTCACGATCTTGTGAGGATCCATCTGATTTCAATCAGCTTAAAGGGAGCATCATTGGGCTAGCGACCTTGAGCTTTTAGACGAATTATGGGGAGACATGTTTCAAAACTCTAACTGGGGATAATAAGACTCTGGAGTGGCTTCGTAAGAGGCTGCATTGTTAGGATGTTTTAAAATATTAATTTTTCATCTGCTACTGTCTCATTTGCGCTACTTAAGTTGATGCCTTTTGATGGAGTGTCCTGGTTTCTTTCTGCAAATGTTTGATTTAGAAGAATAGCAAGATAACAGATGACCAAAGATCCTTTGTGCTCAGGCTACATAAGAGATCGCTCTTTTGGAGGCTTTTAAGCTTCCAAAGCTTGGAGGCAGCTATTATTTTAAAGAAAATAACATTTATGCTGCTACTCTTTCTACTATGAGCTTGGTATTGATTTCAGAAATGATGGTGCCCTCCAGAAACACTGAAATGGATCTAGAGAAAAGGAGCTTAAAGCAATAACTCATTTTGCTAAAAGGCCAAAGAGCACAGCAGCGCTAACGCGGATCCTATTAACCGAGATGGACGCCGTATTGCGAAAAACCAAGCACTCTTTTCAATCTTAATCAGTTTCCAGACACGGAAACTCAAAGAGCCGTGTGGATTTATATAAATTTCTCGTTTGCATCCATTCAGATTTCTTTTTTTTTCTTTTGAAGAGATGCAGTCTAGCTTGAGAAGACGGGGATAGTGCTGAGAGGGTCAGTCCTCTTGCTAACCACTTCCTGTTAAAGGATAGCGCTCGTGCTGGAGGTCAGCATTGTGGTAATGAGATTTATGGGTAAACAGGGTGCGGCCGACCCCACCACCGCAGATCGTTTTCTGTCTCGATGTTGCTGTAGTATGTCAGCCGACCCCTGAACTTCCTGTAATGAGAGTCTGATGAGCAAAGAGGAAAGGTTCGCCCTCCACTTCGATCTGATACAAACGCAGGAGGCAAACAAAAGCCGTATGTGTATGAGAAGGAAGGGAACAAGATGGGGTTAGTAGAAGTAAGGACTTATCTGGAGTTTTGCACTTTCAAACAGTGCAATCAAAAAATATAAGTGTGCTTAATTTACATTTACGGCATTTGGCAGACGCCTTTTTCCAGAGCGATTTACAATTGATCCCATTTTATATTCAGGTGAGCAGTTAAAGGTTAAGGGCCTTGCTCTGGCAGCTTGGTGGTCCTGGGGTTCAAACTCACAATCTTCCCATCATTAGTCCAACAACTATGCTACCACAGCCCTTGTTAAATATTTCTACTCTTGATATGACTTCTTGTTAATATATGGAGATGTCATAGCTTAGTAGTTAAAGCTTCAGACTACTGATCAGATGATGGTTGTGAGTTCGAATCCCCAGATCCACGAACCTACAATCTAGGGTGTCCCCCTGCGTAAGTTTTCTAGGATATGCTCCAGGCTCCCTGTTATCCTTTGTAGGATAAATGATACAGAATATGATGATGTAGGAACATCTGACGTGAAATATCATGTCATTCAAATCAACATGGGGATATTGTAGCTCTGTGGTTAATGTGTTAGACTACCGATCAGAAGGTTGTGAGTTTGAATCTCCAGGTCCACCAAGTTGCCACTGCTGGGCTTCTGAGCAAGGCTCTTAACCCTCAACCGCTCAGTTGTATAAAATGAGTTAAATTGTAAGGGTGCCTGCCAAATGCCAGAAATGTAAATGTCACGTGACAGAGAAGGATGACGGCCGTCTCTCTGTCCGTCTCAGAGTGTGAACACACTGGTGTAGAATAAAAACAACCAGTTTGGGAGCGTACTGGTTTCAGTCTGCTTCTGGGAAATTTCTGCCGTAGGTTTGATTGAAGTAAAAACTCCTCGATCGACCCTGCAGGAAGTGACCTAAACATGTGTTGTGTATTTCGGGTTGCAATTTTTTGTGAGCTTGTTAAAGTGAGCCGTGAGGCACAAACTCATCCCAGGATCTCAGCTGCAGAAATGTGATGTGTTCTGAAAACAAATGCTGAAATCAACACAATGTTTTATGCTTGTTCTTGATAAAATGATCTAATCATTTATTTCCTGGTGGATCTTGACCATGTTCTTCATGCTCATTTCTTTATGTAAATGTTGATGGTATGTACCTTTTTTATCGTCCCCGTGTTTCGGATAAAAGCATATTTCTTAGATTAGTGTAAGATTTAGACTAATAAATGAGTGTAAGGGTACTTGTTTTGCTTTACGACACTAGGAAACACAGCATTATTCATTATTCTCTTATTTAAACTCAAGATTGTGGCACAGTTGCAAAAAAAAGAAAACATTTCCAATACAAATATGCTTGGCAGCTTTCCAGCTTGCTTTTCACTTTCAGCTTCGTTCCGCTCATGACCACACACACACACACACACACACACACTCAGTCAGCTTGGTGTTTATGAAGAGAAAGGAATAAAGAAACAGAGATCTGATTAATACACTGGGAAAACAGGGCTCAGGTGTGCCACACCAATCATTACACCTGTAGACTGCAGACTCGCTGTAATCCACACCTCCACCTGCTACAGTGTGAAAGCAACCTGAAAAAAACAATTTAAATAACTCCTTAGCTAATGATGTGCTTGTTCATGCTAACATAATGGGGATTTTTAAAAGCTTAGAAGCTTCTGGGTTTTTTTTTGTTGTTGTTTTTTTTTTTACAGAAATCCAGATGTACATTCAGATTCCTAATGAGAAAAAATATATAATAATAATAATAATAATAATAATAATAATAATAATAATATATTCCAAATTAGATTCCTAAAAAAAACTAACTAAGGAACTGAATAAAGAAATTTAAAAATAAATACATAATTTTGCCTAATTTTGTAAAAAAAAAAAAAAAAATTGTTTATTATACATGTCACTTTGCAGAAATTCCAGTAATTCCCATGAGTTTTGAGTTCATTACTGATTGGAAATTGTTTTATTATCATTTATTTTTTTTTCATTCTTATTATATTTAAATTCAAATAATAATAATAATAATAATAATAATAATAATAATAATAATAATAATAATAATATATTCCAAATTAGATTCCTAAAAAAACTAACTAAGGAACTGAATAAAGAAATTTAAAAATAAATACATAATTTTGCATAATTTTGTAAAAAAAAAAAAAAAATTGTTTATTATACATGTCACTTTGCAGAAATTCCAGTAATTCCCATGAGTTTTGAGTTCATTACTGATTGGAAATTGTTTTATTATCATTTATTTTTTTTCATTCTTATTATATTTAAATTCAAATAATAATAATAATAATAATAATAATAATAATAAAAATAATAATAATAATAATAATAAAGTTAAAATATTAGTTTACTATTTTATCATTATTATTATTATTATTATTATTACACATAACATTATAGTACATGCTGTCATGTATCACATTTATCACTTAGTATTGACAAAAAAAAATAAAATTAAAAAATAAATAAAAAAACAAGGAAAATCTAAAGAAGAATAGAGAAAACACCATTCGATAGCTAATTATAGCCAAACCTCTTCTTTTCAGCTTCTTTGGATATTTTTACTCCCTAAATGCTTTTATCTCCAGCTATAAGAATGATTCTTTGATGCTTCCTTCTTTTATTCTGCCCTAAAACTATAAGGCTAATGTGACTCACAAGAAACAGGAATTTATATCACCCAGAATCTTTACAGGATCTGTCTAAAAAAGATCAAGCATTTCAATGATATTATAAAGACCTCTAGAAGTAGTTTAGGACATAATGTGTCTGTATAAACATCAATGAAACGTCATGTAGCTGACGGTTATAGAGACAGCTATCTTGGGGCAATTGACTCAGCCTCTTTTGTAGATGTTTACTAGTATTTACTAGTGTATTTTTGTGAGAAAGATAAACAGAATGGAAGCTGGGGCTGACTTCTATCAAGCCCAGACTGTAGATCACACAGCTTAGCAGTGACAGTCATATCAGGTGATTATACAGCATCAAACACCATCTAGATCTACATTTAAATTTCTGGTATTTTATCCAGTGCATCTTACAATTTATCTTATTTTATATAAGGGCCTTGCTTAGGGACCCAGCAATGGCAGCTTGGTGGACCTCTTAGGGACTGAAGTTGGAAGATACAAAATGGTTGTTTTTAGGCTTAAATACATTTACGTGACATTGTGGGTGTTATGTGTCTTTATAGATTGATATGAAATTTGCTCTGAATCATCCTCCGTGTGCACAGTCTGATCATACCGGACTGTAACTGCCTCCTAGACAATTAATTGGACAGTAAATGGCTTTTGTAGACGTTTACTTACCGTATTATTCATCCATTTCGGTTCAGCTCAGCCGTGTAATTGGGTGACTACTTTTATCCACAAACACACACACACACACACACACACACACTCACACACACATGGTGATAAAGTGTATCTTTTGTCTCTTCTGCTGATTGTGTGAAACCATATCCCCGTTCACTTTCATGAGATGGATTTCTCCTTATGTGTGTAATTTAGTGCCTGCATCGTCAACCCTTTTGTGTTCCTCAAGTGAAGTTTTACGCTATTCAGCTCATGCATTTAGTCTTTCATTAATACCCATAATGCATTTTTTTTCCTGTGGAGACAGAGACATCAAAACTCGACTGTATGACTGCATAATGGCTGAGAGCTGCGGTGCTATGGAGATAAATGAATGGTTGAAGGAAGTAGGAAGCTCACATGCTGTGCATCCTGTTGTATTCCAAAACCCAGACCCTCATTTCTCTTAAGCATTCTGCACTGGCATTTATGACAATCTTGTTTAGAAGTATACGTGTTGAGGGTGAAAATCTTAATTTTTAAATCGTGATAAATATATTGAGAGAGAGAGAGAGAGAGAGAGAGAGAGAGAGAGAGAGATCTTTTACAGAACAAACAGAATGCAGTTATCAAGCATAGGAGACAGAAAAGTCAAGACATCATTAAATATAATACACCTACAAACTCACTGCTCATACTTAAATATTTAAAATGTTGTCTACTTTTCTTATTTGCTTATGCCTTGTAAACCGCTTTGATACTTTATTAAGTAAGGAAGAAGTAAAGTTGTTCAATAATTAATAAATAGACAATTATTGCCAAAATCATCTGGTATAAATATGCTATCATTCAAAGATAGACAAATGCAGTATTATAAAAATATCAAAAACTTTTTTAAACTATTGTTTGTTGAGAAATGTCTTAATGCTGATTATTTGGATTTTTGTAAGAAAGATAAACAGAATGGAAGCTGGGGCTGACTTCTTTCTAGCCCAGACTGTAGATCACACAGCTTAGCAGTGATGATCATATCAGGTGATTATATAGCATCAAACACTATCTAGATCTACATTTAAATTTCTGGTATTTTATCCAGTGCATCTTACAATTTATCTTATTTTATATAACTGAGCAGATGAGGGTTAAGGGCCTTGCTCAGGGACCCAGCAGTGGCAGCTTGGTGGACCTGGCTGAACCTTCTGATCAGTAGTCCAACACCTGAACCACTAAGCTACCACATCACCCTTAGATCTAGGTTTGTTCTCCATTTGGTCTGATGGTTTCAGTCCACTTCTCCAACACTTAACATGGACATGTGATTAGCAGTAAATCAGATTCAGATTCAGAATGCCTAAGCATACTTGTATAGTGCTTTTAACAAAGGATATATTCACAAAGCAGCTTTAAAGAAATATAGCAACTCGGAATAGAAATGACCAGTTAATGAGAATGTCAGAGGCGATGGTGGTGAGGAAAACCTCCCTGAGATGATTTGAGCAAGAAACCTTGATAGAAACCAGACTCAAAAGGAAACCACATCCTTATCTGGGTAACACCAGAGAGTGAGATTATAAATTATTTCCATTAATAATATAACTGTGGTCAAAAAGTGCCACCAGGAAAGTAATTCAAGTTAAAACCTAAATTCTGTCTCGAAGTTCTGAAGTTATACTTACAAAGGTCATCTCCATGGTTTCTATGTTCATGGTGCTTGTGTTTCCATCCACAGTAATCCCATGTATCTCTGGGCTGCCCGTGTGGAGCAACATCAAGCCACCTCCAAGTGCAACCAGAAGTAGGAAATCAGGAGGGATTAAGCAGGTCCAGAGAGCAGAAGTGGTCAGGATAGCTAGTATCAGGGGCAGTGGTGGTTCAAGTGGTTAAGGTTGTTGATCAGAAGGTTGGGGCTTCAAGCCACAGTACCACCAAGCTCCACTGTTGGGCAATTGAGCAAAGCACTTAACCCTCCCTGGTCCAGGGGTGTTGTATCATAGCTGCTCCTGTGCTTTGACACCCGCTACTTCCTTAGCTGGTATATGCAAAGAAAAGAATTCCACTATGCTGTAATGTATGTGTGGTGATAATAAAGGATTCATATATCTCAGGTTTAGCATGTTTTGTGAAAGAGAGAGACAGAGATACAGTCACAGGGGTAATGAATTTGTGAACGAGGTGGATTTTTACTCTATTGGACGCCCATGTCATTGATCTACTGAACAGATTTTAGCTTGCTGTTACAGTCGATGATGTAAAGCAGTGAGGTGTATAAAATATTTAATAAATATCAAATACCCCCCACAGCCATGATGTCACAGCCCCCTCCCAACCCTAAAGTGCATTTGGGTCACTGCTCATTTTGAAGGATGAGCCTGACTTTTTTGCCTTTAAAAAAAAAAAAAAAAATCAAAGCTCCAAAAACATGTATTGACTCCTTCATCTTCTGTGCCTTGAAGAAAATTGATTCAGATATGAAGCAAGAGAAAGAAAATTAGAGTGGTTACTCCACGCAACTGCTCTTTTTTTCAGAGAGATTTCTTCTCTTTCATGCTTGCTAAGTCTTATTACACACCACCCAGGGGGTGAAGAATCAATTTGTGAAGCTTAAACAGAAATGCCAATTTCATTTTCTACCCTTGGAAAAAAAAAGTGTGTTCTAGGGCAGGAGGGGAAAAATATATACATATATAAATAAATAAAAGTCATGGTGAAGAAAAAAAAGAAAAAAAAATCCTGAATACAATAAACAAGACACACGGACAGTTAATCCATCCGGGTTCTGCTCAGTGCTTTTCATGTTGGAATTTTCTGTTTTGTTTAATTTATGTGTATAGGGCATGGAAAGTGCACTAGCTATTGTGTTTATGAATAAATCGAGATCAGGCTCTGCCAAGTTATCTCCAGAATCTGGATGTTGATTTTTGTAAGGAACGTGGGATGGATTTGAATCACTAGACTTCATGAGGTCATATTTGGGGCAGTTAAACCTCTTAGTTAAGGATCAAAAGTTTATGAGTTCAGATCTCAAGACACTGTTGGCACCTTGAGAAAGATCCTTTAGCTGTTATGTCATATGAATGGATTGTGTCAGCTTGGATTTTTTTTAAATTGCAGCAGCCAAAGGTTGGAGGTCCTGTCCGGAGGTGTCCAGGTTTAGACCTGCAAATACATCTACAATGGCTGTTAAAATCAGCAAGTCAGGAAATGTTACCAAAAGCATAGTTGCATACTGATACCTCAAAGCTTCAGGGTGGACAGTTCGAACCCAAACTTCCGTTACTACCTCTGTGGAGTTTTCATTGTGTGGGTTTTTTCTGGTTCTCCAGTTTCCTCCTACCTATATAATGTTCTCACAGTATGGTTTGTATCCAAGTTCTCTGGTTTCCTCCGAAAAAATCGAAGTTAGTAGGTAGATTGGCGATGCTTAACTGCCCCACGGTGTGAATAAGATTGTGTGTGTTTGTGTGGTGTCCTGTGATAGACTGATGTCTCTTCCAGGATGTATTCCCACCTCACACCCAGGCTTCCTGGGACAGGCTCCAGATCCACTGTGAACCTGGCCAGGATTAAGTGGTTACTGAAGACTTATGCTTAATCCCACATTCACCCATATACACACCTTAACCCAAACATATGTGCTAGTTAGGTGCAACTTCTGGATTATTATTTTGCCCATTTCTGGATTAAAATGTCTAGACATTGAAGCATGTAAGAATAGTTTGGAGCTATATGGATGAGAAAACTTGTTTATGTTATTTATTTATTTATTTTTTTAAGAAGGAGACGAATATTTGTGACATATGCATATACAGCACAGAATAGTTCTTTTCCTTCACATATCCCAGCTTGTTAGAAAGCTGTGGTCAGAGCACAAGGTTAGCCATGCAATAGCATCCCTGGAGCTGAAAGGGTTAAGGGTCTTGTTCTAGGGCTTAACAGTGGTGGCTTAGTGGTGCTGGAGCTTGAACTCTTGACCGTTTGAGCAGTAACCCAGAGCTGGAACCTTTCAACCTCCACTGCCAACCACAAACTGCTTTTCAAATGAATTCATTTACTTTTATAGCAATTTTAATAATAAGCATGAAGCATGAAGCAGTATTACAGAAACCAGGATAGAGTTTCAGATCCTTAAGCTGACAGTGACCAGGAAAACCTCCCTGAGGCATCATGAGGCACAGGAACTGAGAGTCTCAGGATGAATCAGGAAGCACCAGGGGCCAGAAGAGCCACAGCAGTAGTGTTTTAGGGTCATGTAGTGTACAAGTGTGCATGTACCTTTATTATATCTCGTGGTTGCAAAAGGTATACTTTTGTTCCTTTGTGTAAATCACAGACAATAGCTTGCAGAAAGAAACCGGAATTGAATCTTAATGTACAGAGGAACCTCGGCATATGAATGCCCTCCTTGTTGAATTTTTGCCTTAAGAATTGAAATTTGCATTGGCATACGAAGCATATTTGGCATACGAAGCATATTTGGCATACGAAGCATTTTTGGCATACGAAGCATTTTTGGCATACGAAGGAACTGAACCAAACTGAACGCTGGCTAAGTTGCACGTTCATCTGGGAGCCGTTCAAAACTTGTCTGTGTGAGTGGAAAGCCAAGCGAAGCCAACCGAAGCGGGTTTACAAATTTTACGAATTTTTTTTTGAAAGCTGTTTTGAGTCAACTCACGATACCACCGTTGCTTTCGACATGCGTTTAAAATGCTTTTTTGTGCGTTTTTTGGTTGACAGATTGGTGGCGTGTGTGGTCTGTTTTGTGTTTAACTTTGTGGCACGACTTCCTGTGAGGAGCCTTAACCCTTGGAAATTGGTAATATTTGCAGTATTTTGGGGTGGAACAGATGATCTGTATTTACATTATTTCTTATGGAAAAATTTGTATCACACTACGAATTTACGCCTTGAGAACTGGCCTCTATAACGAATTAAATTCGTATGCTGAGGTTCCACTGTATCCATATTCACCACCTCAACAGTCAGTGAGATTCATTTCAATCATTATATTATTCTAGCTGGACTTCTTGTCACTATCACTGTACTTATACATTATGTGTCAGCGGTAAGCATCTTGGCAAATAAAATTATCTTGAATATTGTCTTGCCAATGGAATTGAAGCTTAAAATAATGAGTAATCCCATTTGAATAATCATAGATATGATTTATAATCTCATTATAAGTAAAATTAAATACATTTGGCCAGATTCAAGAGATATATACTTGTTCAGCTATTTGCAAAGGCTAAATGGTACTATGGAATAATTATATGTGGCAGCATGATTAAGATTCTTTTCTAGAGGCTGGAAAGTTGTGAGGTTAAATCCCAAGACTTAAAAAACACTATTGGGCCCTTAAAGCAATATTGAATTAGCACGACCCTTAACACTTAGCTGCTTAGCTCTGACGCATTTCTAAGTAACTTTATCATCTTTTAAATGAATAACTGCAAGTGTATATTTGTAGTGATGAACGAAAAAAGAATAAAGTGAGTATCAGAAACAGTTAGGATTCATTTTAAATTTGTAAGAGAAGACAGATGTACAGAAGGAAAGGAGATGTTAATGTGAATGGATTGAATAACCACACCGCATAGATGAGAATAATGATCAGAGGGTGCAAGTGAAGCAGGAGTGTATCAGTTAGTCTCTTAGCAAGGTTCAGTTCCTGTTGCTCCTGTTGTAGTTGTTGTTGGTGTTGGTGTTGGTGTTGAGCAGTAGGAGTTCAGAATGTATGTTATAGCAGGTTGCCATCTTGAGAGATAAAACCTCTAGCAGAAACCTTTCCAAAAACCAAAAATTCAAAACATACACACACACACACACACAACACACACACACACAGAGCCTCCTGCTGTTCTGACAGGTGTCAAAATCACTTCAAAAACACCTAGCAACTCTAAAAAATAAGCTGAAATAAAAATGATAGTTCCGTCACTCCGGCTCTGCTGGTGAAGACATGAACACAGTGTTTCAGTACACACTGGTCAAATCACATTTGTAGTCAGTGTTTGCAGGAACTCACCTGAAGCTATCTAACTTCAGAGATGTGCTGCTGTAGGTATGATAGAGGTGTCAGACTCTGATGTTGTTCCTGTCATCTTCAGCTAGTATAAAGAACCTGACAGGAAGTCACAGCACACTGAGTCAACAGCTTTGTGAAAGCAAAAAAAAAAATCTGTGACTCCAGCAGATTATTATAGCTTGGTGACAGTAGCATAATCCTGTCCAGCTCTATCCAAATCATTCTGGTTTATCCCACTTTAGCACAGTGTTGAAATTAGAGTTTAGTTCAGAGCAGATTCAACCAGAACAGTACATTCAAATGTTTATCCAGTGTAGTCGAGCTTAGGTTAGAAGGTCCATTCCTGACATTTTCAGGCTGTAACCAAACCAAATTGACCTAATCCATGAGATCCGGCTTGGCATAGTCACTTCTGTACAGCCTAGCATGTCCACATGAAGCTAAAAACAGTCCAACACTGTAAGCCCCATAAACGTAGTCCAATCTAGACCTGTCCATAAAATATACCACAGACCATCCAAACCAGTTATGTCCAGCACAATACAGTCCAGATGAGACAATTTCAGTCTGTAGTACATGTAGTTCAGTCTACTAGCTCTGGGAAGAATGTGTAATTTAGTAAATGTATTCATTCATCATTTCAGATTTTAAGCCAGACATGTACTGGTCAAGTGCAGGCCTCACAAAACACTACTCAATGTAGTCTAGATGAAACAGGTTTTATCCAGTTTGGTCTTGGAAAGTCATAAACATAGTCCTTTTTTAGGCCATTTAAGATTACTACAAGGCCAGACATGTCCATAAAATCAAGCTCAGTCCAGTCAGTTGATTTGCTCAGTGTGACCAATTGAACCAGTCCATAAAGCAGTACAGTCCCAATACAGTCCAGATGACACAAGTTCAGTCCATTTACACTTTATCCAGTCTATTCTAGCTCTTGAAGAGTAGTTTAGTAAACATAATCCATTCTAGATTATTTTAGATTAGTGTGAAGAGTGGGGCTCACAAAACAGTACCCATTATAATCCTTCTGAAACCGGTTTTGTCCAGTTTGGTTTTAGTTAGGTTTAAATGTCTTAGTAAACATAGTCCTCTTTAATCCCATTAGATATTACAGTAAGGCCAGATTTGTCCATAAAACCCAGTTAGTTGATTTGCTTGTTGTGTCCAGATGAATCCACTGAAATCATACCATGAAACCCAGTTCAGTCCAAGTGATGTGTGGTCCAGTCTTTTCCATTCTTGTCCATCCATATTCCTTTCAGTCTAAATTAAGGCAAGTACAAGGAATTGTCCAATCCTCTGTAGTCCTGGTAGTGTAGCCTATTCCAGTGAAACAAACACAGTCCAGTTTAGCCCAATTGATTTGCAGCGCAGTTTGGATGACAGCTGTGCAGCTCCCTCCAGCTGAAAACAGTTCTGTCTAGCCGGGCTAGTTCAACCCACACCAGATGAAACCCACACCAATCCAACACAATCTCTTTTAGTCCAACTCAGTCCAGCCAGTCCAATTTGGCCCAGTTCAGTTGAGTCCAAATGAAAGCTGGAGAGTCTCCAGAGGCTGTTTTGTTTTTTTATACCTTTCACACCTCAAATGTCAGAGCTGTAATGGAGTTACGAGTAGTCTCTTACCTCTGTGCAATCCAGAGACATATACTGCAGCCCAGACTCCCTTTAATCTCTTTGCCTATTTCTTGCTCTCCCTTTCACACACAAAACCCTAAATTAGTCTGGAAGTGTTGGCCTTACTTTTAGTGTTTGGATCTGGATTGACAGTGATTGTTAGCAGACACTGAGGTACCTTCATCAATAATTCCTCTTTGTTCCACACATCTCTTGATCTGATTGTTCTTTGTCAGGCTTTCGTTTTATTATTCTAGGCAGATGGAACGATTGATACCCACCCTCTCACTCTACCTAGCCCACCCTACAAGAGCTAAGCAGGGGATCAAATGCAAAAAAGTGTTCAAGGTGTTTAGTGTTCCTTACCTCCCTTGTGTGTGTGTGTGTGTGTGCATTTAGGGCAGTGTGCAAGTGAGCGCATTTGTGTGTCTCGTGTGAGACGGATTACGTGTGCAGAAATCCAGTCGCTCAGAATCTCCCGCACGTCATACCGAGCTGCAAAATGCTTTATGTGGGAGGCTGATTCAGGTCAGAGAGAATCAGTGCAGATTTGTATAGCTGTTCTCACAATTCCCCAACTGACACAAAGCCTTCACTGACTGAATTCCCTCAGGCTGACACACACAGACGGCAGCTGGCCCTCTGGCACAGACTTCCTGGCACTCCATCTCATCCTAATTAATCTCCCAACACGCACACACACACACACACACACACACACACAACTCCTGCAGATTCCGTCTGTTTGAGAGCAAGAAGACGATTGCCTCCAGTTGCATCCTTGGGTTCTATCATTCCTTACTGATAGTGTGTTCTAATTGGCTGAAGGCAGTAAGAAGAAAAAAAACCCAAACACAAACTTGAGAATATGTGGTTTTACTCATTAAAACTCCACAGCATCCATACTACAGCATAACCCTGTGTTAAACAGGATTACAGAAGGTTGTGAGGTCTAATCCCAGCTCTTACAGAGAACCGGAGTTGAATTTTGAGCAAGAGGCTTTATAATACATTTGAATTTGCAGTTGAATACAGGCTCCTGTATGTAGGTGGCATTCACCCTGTTGTACAGAGATATGTGTGTTTGAATCTGGAGAATACCACAACCACCCATGGCTGGGACTCCAAACTTGGCTCTGGTCTCAGAGTTAGATACTCTCTCTTTCCTATCAATCACTTGCATGCTGAAGCGGGAGGATAGTGCTTTCTAGGCTTTCTGAGCGTGTTATTCAGCATAATTAGCAGTTCAAAAAGAAGCGATTGGCTGGTTTTATGTGCCTTAGGGGAAGCATGTGATAGCCTTTACCCTCCTGGATTGGCAGCTATTGTACGATAGGGCAGAACTGAACAATGGGATGGAATTGGCTGAGACTAAGTAAGGGAGAAAATCTGGGAAAATGTATTATATTTATTCAGTTAAGAGACAATTTTAGACAAAGTAATAGGGGCAGTAGTAGATGCAAGCAAGCATACACTCTTATGGTTAAATCTTATTGGTTAAGTCTTTTCCATGACAGATCTGGACGCGGTCCTGGGAACACTGGTTGCAAGGTAGGGACTCAAACTGGACAAGACACCAATCCATTACAGCATCACCACATGGATTCTGATTTTCTACTTTGATTTTCGATATCAATTTATTGTAGTTGCTACCCATACATACATGCTTAACTCAGTACAGACAGTAACCAGAGCTTAGGACTGGACCCCAACCCTGGGTCTGTGAGGCACTAAAATCTAGATGCTATTAAACTGTACCATCAAGTAGTCATTTCTTCATTCCTCCTTCTTCAGTAACTGATTTAATCTGGTCAGGATTGGGTGGATCCCATCTCCCATCTTGATGGGAGGCAGGATGACTGGGGAAGTGGTTGCTCAATGTTTAAGATTTAAGGACTAGAAGGTTAGAAGGTTGGATTAGAAGGTTCGGAGGCAAGGCCCCTAACCCTCATCTGCTTAGTTTTATAAAACAGATACATTTTAAGGGCCCAGCAGGGGCAGCTTGGGATCAGCAGGACTCTTGGGATTTGACCTCCCAACCTTCTAAACCAACATCTTAACCATTGAGCTATCACTTCCTTAGGCGTAGTCCTGCCTCCTATCCAGTTTTCCCAGGATAGATGGGATCCATTGGACGAGGGCATCTGCCAAATGGCTTGGGTGTCAGTGGAGAGTAATTAACACACCTGGTTTTGGGAAGTGAAAGGAAACTGTAGAACCCAGAATAAACCTGTGTTTGACCCGTGACCTTAAAGCTTTGAAGCCACGACACTATGTATTAGACCCCCATGCCATGCATTATTAATACTAGTAGTGGTATCCACTGCCCTACTTTAATTTGCATAAAAGCATCTGACAAATTCGTTATACCACTTAGATCCCCCCCTTAAAAAAAAAAAAAAAAAAAAAATCAATAAAAAATCTTAAATGAAGTAAATGGTGTGTGACCAGAACATTCAGATAGGCTTGTCTCAGCCAGTAGTTTTCACACCTCAGACGTGAGGCATCTGTTTGGTTGCATGATGGGAATAATATTTTAAAAAAATATATATTTTACTCCTCGTTCCTGTGCAAGCGTGTGCAATCCGAAGGTGTCGCTGTTGCTCCATTTAATTGGGCCTCGTTGTGTGGTGAATAATGAGTGTTTAAAGGCGTCAGTTGGTGCTTTTATGCCATTCGGCTCAGACGCCCAACTCTCTAATTAGAAGCTTGAGCGAGTGCCAGAGCACATGTGTTCGGTCCTGTGTGTGCGTGTGTGTGCGTATTTGTGCGTGTATGTGTCTGTGTGTGTGTGTGAGTGTGTGTGTGTGTTGGCACTTATCAAGACGCAACCTTTTAAAGTATTAATTAAAAAGATACGCCTGGCTTCTGTGGTGACTGCTTCCCCGGCAACAAGCCATGACGACTGAAGCACTGCGTGACGCACCTTGGTGTTTCTTGAAGACATGAATGAATTCCATTTGAAGGTGATTTGATATTTCAAGTCACTTTGAATGGATTAAACTCAAAATGTCAACCCAGAGGGAGCGGCTGTGTGGGGAGGCACTTTCAAGCTCTGGTGGTAGCCGTTCTGGGGTCGAAGTTCAAAACTCGCAAACACCCCTGCTGGAGATCTAGGCTCTGTCCCAAACACTGGGGTTTGATAGTCGGCGTACAAAGAGGTTGCAACAGAGAGAAAGAGTCTCTAAAACAGAGAATGCCTTAAGCTTTTACTTTGTAGCCTGCTAGCTAATTGGCTAATTAGAGCTCTGTGTACGAGTGCTAAACATGTATCACCGCTAGCTGTGTTACCATTATATCATTACACATTCGTCTGAATTTCTTGGAATATCGGAGTCACCAAATATGTTGTGGGTAAAGCATATCATAAATTTTCCACTGAAAGAAAAAATAGCACCATATGACTCTTAAAAAATAACAGAACCAGCAAGTCTTAAGTAAGATTGGATCTGTGTTTTCTTGCGCTTGGGATGGAACATTAAAACGGCTGACTTTCTAATGAGAACACTAACTAGAGATGAAGTGTTGCATTTGTGACAAAGCCCAAAAGCTCTTCAGTTCCAGTAGAGTGCAAAAGTGAGAACAGCAGTGTAACACTAATTCTGCCCCCTGAGCAATTAAAAAAAAAGAAAAGAAGGATGAGCTGAAGCTGACGCCAGATGAGATGTGTGTGTGTGTGTGTCAGAAAATCCAGAATGAGCAGCCAGGCAATTTAAATAATTACAGATTGATGACCTTTTGTAGATTGTGTAGATTTGCTTTTTCATGTGTGTGTGTTTGTATAACCATGTGCTGGTAGGGTTTAACTGCATGTGTGTGTGTGTGTGGTAGGTGTGCATGTATCAGAATATCCCGAATGAGCAGCCAGGCAATTTGAATAATTGCAGATTGACGAACTTTTGTAGATTGTGTAGATCTGCCTTTTCATGTGCGTGTGTTGTGTAACCATGTGCTGGTTGGGTTTAACTGTGTGTGTGTGCGCACATCAGAAAATCCAAAATGAACATCCAGGAAAATTGACTAATTACAGATTGACGGCCTTTTGTAGATTGTGTAGATCTGTCACTGTGTGTGTAGATTGTGTAGATCTGTCACTGTGTGTGTGTGTGTGTTTGCATATGCAAGTACTGGTAGGGTTAAACCCTGTGTGTGTGTGTGTGTGTGCAAGCACTAAAACGTTTTGGCTGAAGCTGTGCCTGCTGAAGCGTGTCGAATGGGAAAGTTACAGGACGTTAATGCGCTGGCTGCTGTTCTCTCTCTCGCTCATTCATATTTCATTCGCTCCGCCATAAACGCTCGACTTATTGTTCTTATTTCTTCCCAAACTCATTGTTTGTAGATCAGTCCTGCTCGGCGGGGTCCGCAATTCCTAAAAGCGTGTGTGTTCGTAATCAAAACACTAAACTGATTTATGCTTCTCGTGAGACGCCTGTTGGGACATAAGCGTCCTCTTGCTCTTCTCCATCTCCGACGAGATGCCTTAGCCAATTTAACCACTTTGGGATAAATTGAACAACTTTGGCTTTATTGGATTGAGGGGAAGAAGAAGGTAAAAAAAATGAAATCTGTTTGCTGACAGCCTCATCGGCTATTTTGCGGAGGCTGGACATCTTCCGCACCATCGATGAGACAATTAATGTGTCCTCAGGGACAAAGAACAGATGAGTAAAAGTGCTGAGGAGGATGAAGTGTCGTGTTTCTTTTGCACTTCAGGTAGAAAACTTGTGCACGGAGATCTCCCACTGCGTTTAGCTGTGATAACTGTCTAAATATCATGTGCACGCACCAATTGTGAGCAAAAAAAAAAGAAAAGAAAAGGAAAATGGGTCTCAGGAGAAGTCACAGTAGAATTTCATGGGATCTAAAGTGTGCTATGGAGTCTGTCCAAAAAGATATGGCTTCCTCACGGCAGTTTGAAGGACAGACACCAACAGCAGTCATTTGCAGGACTGAAGTTCATTAATATCGAACGTTTAGTGCTAAACACCTTTACAGAAAGCTGGAATAAATTTATACATTACAATTATTATTATTATTATTATTATTATTATTAGTATTATTATTAAGAAAATGAAGAAGACGAAGGAATTAAATGGAAAAGAAAATCTAATAATTAAATAAATCTAAAATAATTCATAAATTAAAAGTAAACATTTAAAATTCATACAAGACTATATATTATTAATTATTATATATATATATATATATATATTTTTTTTTTTTTTTTTTTTTTTTTTTTTTTTCAAGTGCAGATTTTATTGTGCAGCAATAAAGAAAGAACAACAAAGCTGCCAAAAAAAAATACACTCTTCCCCTGAGCTAGGTTATGGAAGGCAAAAGGACAAAGACAACATGACATCAACATGACAGTGAGGTGCAGAGAAACTAGAAATTAAGAATTGGTGCTGATTGGTGGAAACACAGAGCCAGGGTGAGTAGCATGTGACAAGGTCATGTGATGTGCAGAGGCTAATGGGTAACATAGTCAATTACGTTATGAGCTCTGACTGACCAAACTATAATTATTAAATGAAATAAACGTGATTAAAACATGATGCTGTTGGAGAATTGCAGCAACCTGTAAGTCTTAAAGGTAAAGTCTGAAATTAGCCTTTGGTCTAAATTGCTCCAGAATAGACTAGCAACTAGCAACAAAGAAAAAAACAAAACCCTGTATATTCCTTGTTGAAAGTTCCTCATTCTTTCAGCCTGTGCCTCCTAACTAGTCAATGTTTTCGAAGGTTTCCTGTCGTTATGATAATTGAAGTTCATATTATTAGCAAATTGACCTTCATTACCACTTCTTTTTAAAAGGGGAGAATGGCATGCTGCAAGGGGAGTGAGGATCTGACAGAAAATTAGACTCCACTAAGCCAAAAATCAACACTTTAAAATCCCTGTGGCCTTTAATCTGTGGTAACTTTCTACTGAGGTTAATGGCGTTCACTCTATTAGCTGAATTAAGTCAGAATAATTGGTAACTTTCCAGCGGCGAAATTGACTACATCAGAATTTCTGCCCTTTCAGTGTTAAAATCTAGGGTGTGTCTCAATCCGGTCTGATTCAGTAGCCAGGGTACCAAGCAGGGAGTCGGCCATTTTAAGGTCTCTCTCTCTCTCTCTCTCTCTCTCTCTCTCTCTCTCTCTGTCTCAATTTCAAAGTCCTGAAATGTTTGCTCCCTAAAAATCTCCTGCAAAAACCAGGGAGCATCGACGCTCAGTATGTTCCTTTACTGGAAATCTGGACATCATGTTTTCTGAAGCTTTTCAGCTTGAAAAAATGGCAGATAACCTCTTAGCTAATGTTGTCAACAAATCTTGTTGTTGTAGCTCTCAACTAATGACTTTCATTAGTGATAATTAACTTTATTTGACGTTCTATATTTATGTTGTTTTTTTTTTTCTTCTAAGGATTCTAATGACTTTAAAGGGTTTAATGATTAAAACAAATCCACTAGCTAGCCTGCAATCCTGTTTGAAATATCATGACAGAAACGCACATCGTTAAGCTAACACATTTTTCTTATATATAT
Organism: Hemibagrus wyckioides; assembly: GCF_019097595.1. Taxonomy (NCBI): domain Eukaryota; kingdom Metazoa; phylum Chordata; class Actinopteri; order Siluriformes; family Bagridae; genus Hemibagrus; species Hemibagrus wyckioides. Next base: position 5,483,867 of record NC_080720.1, read on the forward strand.
ATATGGTAAATATTTGATATGTTTGGGTTTTTACACTGGCAGCTGATGAGGAAATTCAAGAGGAAAAGTGTAGTGAGTCAGAGTCCTTACCAGAGCCCCAGCTTGTAATGACAATATACTGATTCCTGACCTAGGGAGCTAGAATTTTTATTGAGACACACCCTTAATCTTGGCTAAAGTTCTATGGCAAGCACAGTCTACTCTGCTACCTCTTTAATTGGTTCATATGTTACCTGTAAGGAATAAAACATGGTATGGGAGCATGCTGTAGTTAGATGGCATAATTAATCAGAACAAAATAGGAAAATAATCAACAACATTATCATGGGAAGTTATTGTTACCTACTTGAAGTGGTGTATTTTCCAATAACTGTATGAACCAAGTTGTTTTATTCCTCTTATACCTCAGTGATTTGTTAAGAATTGGGCAAATACTGGCAGAGAACTAAGTCATCTAATCATATCAGCAGGATGTAACACACTATTTATGCCCTAAAAGTGTGTTACAATAGAAACATTACCAATTTAGAACGAACCCATTAACACAGTATAAACCTGTTATTTGTCTTGTAGCCAGAATTACTCTCAGAGTTGCTGTTCTTTAACCAATCAGATTTGAGAATCAGTGCTATGATTGCGTTCAAACAACCCAAGTTTTCAGCATTTGTGCAATTGTGCTACATTTTGTGCAATACACAACAAACAGGCATTCAAGCGCATGTATTAGAATATTGCATGCACTTATTGAACATCAGCTACTTCTGAGGCATCTACAAATCCACCAGCATTGAGGATAACCCCTCTCACCCTTATCGCCCCTCTCAACACACTCATTTCACCCTCCCGCCATCTGGCAGAAGGTACAGGAGCATCCGTGCCACCACCAACAGACTGTGCAACAGTTTCTTCCCTGAGGCAGTCAGATTAATCAACACCCTGCTTCCTCCTAACTCTCACCTGGGCTAGTCACACACCTAACCCGGTATGACTCAATACCACTGCACCGTGCACTTTACAGAGCTGCATCACACATTTTTTAACAAAGGAGCTCATTTTTTTTTTTGCTGCTATACTTATTGCTACATAATAATTTCCAATAGTCTTTGCTGGTGTGTTCTGCGTATTTATTATCCTGCACACTGTATTGCACGGCATTGTGTCTTGCGGACTGTAATGCGTTGCATCATGGTCTGAGAGAAAAGACAATTTGTTCCAATGTACAAGAGATATATAGAGGAATGACAGTAAATACCCACTTGAGTTGACTTACATTTATGGTATTTGGAAGATGCCCTTTAACCAGAACGACTAACATTTATCTCATTTATACAACTGAGGAGTTGACAGTTAAGAGCCTTGCTCAAGGTCCCAACAGTGGAGTCCTGAGCAGTGCCCCGACTCAAATACACAATATACTGATTCCCAACCTAGGGAGCTAGGGAGCTGATTGAGACAAGACTCATTAATGCATATTAACAAGCCTAAAACGTGACAGGTATATAAAGAGAAACTTATACAACACAGAATCCCTGGACGCAAACAGGAAGTGTAGACAAGACCCCAAACAGCCAACGATAAATACATGAATTCTAAAAAGTTAAACTATCATTGATATTGAAATATCTGACATTTTGCACTGAAAGGATTTCTTAAAATTAGAGCATGGCCACCGTGGCTTTGTGAGGTGATGGGCCAGTGGAACAGCGGCTGGAACATTAGATGACTAAGGGGACTCAATTAAGTGAATGCAGGGGAAGTGGGTTAGGATTTGCGAAAAACAGGTGGAGAGAGTTACAAAAGTTTTAATAAATCACCCTAGCCACCTAAATGAAGTGTGCATCCAAGCATAGACTTCACAGCTGCAACCAGTCACACAGGTGCTAAACCATGAGTGTGTGTGTGTGAGACGTAGGTGCCACTAATTCCCATTTCCTGCTCTGTTTCTGCATTCCTGGTTTCCATTTCAGTCGAGCTATCTTATCTGAAATGATGTAGTGGTATCGATCGCAAAACACGCCGCTGAAAGATTTGTTTCACTTGGCTGCGTTTGAGCCGGCGCATTAATCATGTGTATGTTTGCGAGTGTGTTTGTGACCGAATGTGTGTGAGCTGATACAAGCCGGTAAAGAATGAAATATGAATTAAGGCCAGTGTTTGTATAACCGGATGACCTGAACCGCAGCGCTACTCATCCTTCTCTTTTCGTATTTGGGCTTCAGCCACTCGTCTCATCACTGCTGCAGGAAAGGTCAGGGGATCGATGGTGTGTTGACAGGAGGCAGTGTGTTCGTGTCTGTGTATTCCTGACATATCCTAGGCGGACGATGATTAAGGAGACGTCTGTCTGGAGAGCGGGTATTTAAAGAGTGGGTTAAATAACGAGTTTTAGAGCTCAGGATAGAGAAATCACAGTAAGAAGTGCAATGTAGATTTCTATTTGTGTTTGTGTTACTGTAGTGCTGTTTGTAAATCCGTGAATCTGATTGGTCAGATGGTTGCTTGTTTGTAACAGCACCTGCAACAGTAAATCTAATCAGATGGTATATGGTAAATGGTATATTTGTGAAGCAACCATTAAATTCAGCAGTAGCTTTGCTGGTAAACAGCACATCTGCTGTACAAAGGCAAAAGAAAAAAATGACCAGATGGCTATTGTTTGCATTTTATGCAGGTATTGTTGGCCAAAAGATGTAACTGATAGGAGGCAGTTGAAAACAAGAGTAGAGTTTAAAAGAAATGGCTAAATATGGCCAGAAAGTGCAGGACAATTTAGCAGGTGAGGTTGATCAATGTGTCTAAATTTCACTCAAGGGTAAATTGTTTTCAACACTTCTCTGGTGCTTTAGTTTGGCTTGAATTGATTCATTTTCTCAAGCACTGTAAATCACTCAATTCCCAGGTTCATCCTTCCAGTGAATATATGAAGTCACTTCTGTTGCTGTGAACAAAAATTGTCCATCATTTCCAGTTCTCGCAGACACAGTGTTTCCTTCCCCAGCTTGCACATGCAGTTTCTTCAGCTTGGAATACCAAGAAAGGTTTTTATTAAGTCATCCATTTAGGCATGAATTCAGGGGTCAGGACGCAGGCAGAAAGGGCCACCGTAGACAACACTGAGAAAGTAAAAAAAAAAAAAAAAACGCAAAGAGTTCCTGTATGTAATTCCATTAGCACAGACATGAATGATTAAATTACTTGAGTACTTGAGAGACATGCTATATGGGGCACACCAGAGAGACATATTGAGTGAAAGGGAAAAAATATGTAGCATAATATAGCAAGACAGATAGAGGGAGACAGAGCAAGCCATGTCATAGAAAGACTTATTTTTTTTTTTTTAAATAAATGTCTTCTGTATGTGAACAACCATCTGTAACTTTTGTGCTGAAAGTTATTTGCATACACATGCACACATATTTACAGAGAAATATAGTCTGGAAAAAAAAAAAAGAGACAGGAACAGAGAGACAGAGATGTTAGCGTGAGCTGTGTGTTTGTAAACAGCAGTGGGGATCTTAAACCAGAGTGAGTGGTATTTGATGCTGACTGCGTGTGAACACGCTATCATAGAGCAGATCGATACACAGACAGCGGAGGGGGGAAGAGGTTGGCATGAGGGATAAGCTTGTACAGTCTGTCTGAGGCTGGAACTCTTTGGCTGCACGCAGATAAATAAATCAATTGGCTGCGGAGCAGCGTGCAGCCTGTCGATGGAGTCAGTCACACGCGAGCGGATAAATTCAGCTGATGGAAGTGTGGGATGTAAAAGAGGAGTGATGGCGTATCGATCGCTCAGCTGAAATAAAATCAAAACAGCTCGGGAATGAAAAATCATTTCGTCTGGCGGCAGGAGCGTTTATAGATATACTGTATAATGGCTGTTCTTGCTCAACACTGGGGTATTTATGGCTTTCTGATTCTGCTGCCAGATTCCATACATAAGACTTTACCAAATATGCCATGGTGATCCCCAGATAGTCTATATATACATATATGATTTGTCTCAGCTCATTAACACTAGACCTTGTACAAGGCTTCTAGGTGTTAGAAAAGGCCTCAAATGTGGAGGTCACCAAGGGACAAATTTGAAAACACTAACTAAACTTTAATTTAAATCACAGACTACAGGGAAAATGGCTCCATGAGGTGTGTTCATTTATCTCAATCTGGGAATGTCCTTGAGTCTCGATACGGGGGTCTTCAAGTAGGAAGAAATGCAGTTATTTACACAGACTCTGTTTCACATCTTAATTCCTTTGTTCAATCGTTTGTGTTCTGTTGGATATAGGAACATTGGGTATAAGGTGAAAATACGCACTGAACAAGATGCCTGTGTAACACACACGCGCACACACACACACACAAATGAACTCACTTATTCACACCATTGTAAATAAGTTTATATTTTACTGCATATAAACTTAGAACTGCACAAACTGAGAAGCATATTTATCGATATTACTAAAGGACAAGTGTGGTTAATTAGAACCTCATACAGTATATACATATATACAGTATATATATATATATATAATTCTAAAGTTTGCATTACTTGACCACTAGATGTTACTTGCTATATATAATGCATATAATGCATTATTCATAATATTTATTTAAGCTTATGCCGATTCTGAAAACTAAAAAGTTTTCAACATTGAAAACTCATTACTGAAATGACAAAGTTTTATCAACAGAGATGAAACACAGCTGAAAAGTGCTAGCTGTGTGGGAAAAAAAAGTTAGACAAACAAAACCAAACTTATAAACAATTTATTAGCTTGAAAATGTTTGCAAATGCCCTGATTCTGTAACGTCTCACTGACCCACTTTTCATGCTAATCTGAATTTGACTTTTGCTGAGATTTATCATGGCTGAATGTATAAAATGTATCTAGCATTTATTAGAAAGTAGGTTTTTGTCATAAAGTAGGACAAAAACTCATCTGGATTTGATTGACAGATGACCAATTGTAGAGCTTTTCTCTTAGCCAGTAGGTAAATAGTGTAGGTAAGATTACCTTGTCATCATTTATTCTTTATAATAAATCACCTGAATTACTTTAAATATTTGATGACATGGAGCTTCCCCTAAAGCTTGTGGTTGGAAAAGTGTACAAAATATGTCAGAGGCTATGAGGCTACAGGAATAGCAATGACATATGACCATTAGCTGTATGTAACAGATAAAGTCTTTAGTTTTATTTCTTTTCTCGGTCATTTGATTGTTACATTTTTAAACTTTTACTTTCGTTAAACTTGCCATATGCTTGTACACACATTACTCACACTGTTGAAAATAACACTGTTAAAAAAAAGAAAAAAAGAAAGCAAATAACTTCTACTGAGAACTCTTCTGTGTGTTCTGGTGTTTTAGATATTTCTTAAACTGGCTGAGGTTCTAGTAAGAACAAAAACTAGTGATGAATTGTTTCCGTCGGTCCAGACCCATTATAAGACTGTTATAGGTCTGCATTGTGCTGGCTAATCAGGTGGTAAAGATAGCTCCTGCTGTGAAGATTAATACTGTTTACCTGTTGTTCTCCCTGAAGCATTGCACCTGGTTGCGTCACCTGTTAATGGCTGAAAAATACCACCTGTTGACCGAAACCCATGGCAGAGGTCCAGGCAAAGATTCCAATTATTCGATTTAGTTACAGTTGGCTCCAAAACATCGGAAACAGCTGACACAGCTAAACAATGGACTTGTCTAAATTTTATATAATGGGTGCTTGAATAATATGAATCGACTGAGGAAACTGTCAGATTAGCGCCCCGAAACTGATGAAATATAAACAGGTCAGGGTAGTGTACTCAGACTGTTGGACCTGACAGCTAGTAAAGCAGAAAGTATGAAATATTCATCTCATGCACAAACCCTATGGTTACGAAGTTCCACTCTGTAAGCTTGTTAATTTGTCTGTTTTATAACCCGGGCACATTCTGCCGTTTTGGAGCACAGTGCTCTGAACGAAGCGAGGGGAATCCTCCATCGGGATGAAGGCACTAATTAATTTCCAAGGCCGTTATAAAAATTCATTAAAATACTCAGTGCTCCAGAATATTTGTTTGACTAACTTCATCTGAGTCTCTTTGCTCAGCGATGGACATCGACCAGACTAAGTGCACAGTCACATCTTAATGAGCATTACCTGGGCTCCAATAAAAGTTAATGGTTTGATTCACAGCAATAATTCTTTATCATTGCAGGTAGAGAGGAATGTATTTTCTGCTAATCTATGTAATATAAATGGGAATTAAACTGTGGCAGATTTGTGGGTAGGGCTTTCTGCTGCAAGTTCTGTTCATATGTCTGTGTGTACGAAAACAAAAGACTTATGTGAATACTCAAAGCGTGTTTATTTGGGTTATTCTAGTAATTGCTGCAATTATACCAGGCAGGGGTCAAAACACAGGCTGGCAACAATGAAATAGGATAATAACAATTTATAAATAGAAATGGACAAACCTTTGTCAAAACTAGTGATACTATGAGGCTAATAGGCCAGCAACTGAAAGGAGCAGGAATTTTTAGATCTCCTGAAAAGCCAGAAAATTGTAGGCCCCAAATAGCAGTACTGAATGGGTCAGTAACTTGTGAGAGCTTCCAGAGATGCAGGAGCAGGATCTTAGGGCCTTGGAATGGAAAGATGTTATTGGTCTTGGGATGGCGAGATATGGATTTGAACAAGCCAACAGTTTTTCAGGAAGGGTGTTGGAGATTGTAGACCCCCCCTTGAAAAGACAATCAGGATGGCAGGAATATGATCTGGAGCACTATAATGGACAGCAATAGGTTCTTGTAGCTCACCTGAGAGGACAGAAGCTTGTGGGCCTCAAGATCAAAGAAGGTCCTGGGATCATTGAATAAGGGGTTAGTTTAACCAAATGTTTGTGGGTTTCAGGAAGGAAGCACAAGGATGTGGCTGGATCTTGCAGGCTTCACTATGGTAGTTGTAGGATGTATATGCTGCAGGAGATGGTGGATCACAAGGAACCCATGGGAAGATTCATCCACCACCTGTAGGAAATAAGATAGAGGTACAAACTTAAGGCTGGTTGGGATTTGGAGCCAAGACCTTCACCATACTAGGCCCTATAAACAACTGACCCTTAAGTAAGCCCTCAGCTGTCTGTTAGAAGAAGACGTGCAAGGCTGAAAACTGATTTCATACTCATCCTTCATGGTATTATCAGAATTTTTTGCCCTTGACCTGTATGGGTCAACTGATCCACTGCTATCAAAGCATGCTCCCCATCCTAAGTAAGAGCTGGAACCATCAGCAATTATCATCTGAATTAAAAGTGTTGCACAAACGAAGCTCCGACACTAATGACTCATTTGAGATAATATAATCAGGTAATTAGGTGCTGAAGTGGAGACAGGCAAAAGGAAAGAACTCAGAAATGGTTGATGGAGATTATCAGTCTTCACCATCGCTGCATGATCCCTGGGGTACTGTTCCACTTCTAAGTCTTTTTTTTCACTGTCACTCAAACTATACAGAAATAATGGTTATGTACTGTATACTATGGTTCTGGACAGACCCCATGTACATATATTTTCATGGTAAACACATCAATATGGCAAGAACCCATTGATGTCCAGTGAACAGACAATGAAGCCCAATTCTAAGTCTTTTTTTTCACTGTCACTCAAACTATGATGTACAGAAATACAGGTTATGTACTGAATACCATAGTTCTGGAAAGACTTCATGTACGTTAACCCATCAATATGGCAAGAACACATAGATGTCCAGAGAACAGACAATGAAAGACCATCCCACTGGAAACCCCAACCTTTGGCAGTGCAAACCATCCCATTGCAACACATATCAGTACGCCATAACACACACTGTACTGATCAGAGCATGATCTTGCCAGACTAGGTCTGTTATGGTGCTACTGCTATGGTTTAACCTGCTTAGACCTAGAGATATAAAGAAACATGGTGCTGGTGCAAAAGGTATCACAGATGGAACCCTATCCATAGCAGATCTATATGGGTGGTGCTGGGGAGGACCAGGATAAAAAAGAAAAAAAATCTCTTGTCATGCTCAGATTCCATACCTAGGTTACACAGATTAGTTACATAGCTGGAGAAGTGAGGCATCTAGTGAACCAAACAGTGCGTGGATAGGGATTCATAGCTGAACTAGACAGTTATATTCTATATTCTGTGGAACATAATTACTTAGCATGTTCCAAAGGAACCTGCAGTCTATTTGTAGCAGACAGAGCACAGCTACAGTATAAGTTTTCTGGCATGGGGAATTATTAAAAGTAATTAAAAGTAATTATAAATGGATAAAAAACAACTGTTGGTAAGTTTCTGTGGTTGCCAAGGAATAAGAGTACTAAAAGGACATGCTGTTATTGGAAAATAATCAAGTTCAGGGAGGTAAAGGTAACTCCACCACACCGCATCACTGTGTCATTGATTATTTTCTTTTATAGTGTGTGTGTGTGTGTGTGTGTGTGTATGTGTGCAAGAGTGCTTACAACAGTTATTTGTCTTATTGCTAATGTCTGTGATTAGTATTCTGTAAAGCTGTTCTTAACTTTTACTTTCAGCAATTATGGAAACTGGCCACACACCCACACACACACACACACACACACTTTCTGAGGCCACCATCACAACCATTTCCATCAGTAATGTTTAATGAAACCGATACAGGGAGTAATTACAGTCACTCTCCAGCATACTGACCAGGGTGGCTGCCTGGGGGGTTTCCCATCTCTCCATCTACCCATCCATCCATCATTTTCTACTATCATTTATCTCAATTTATCCATTTATCTTTCTATTCACCACTCACTTTGTCTATCTCTCCATTCTTTTTATCAACTTTGTCTCCCTCTCCCTCGTTTTGCCATCTTTCTTCTTCTGTCCATTTTCTCTTCCTTTCTTATCTTCCCTTCTCTCTGTTTCTCTCCATTTCCCTTTCCACCCTTCTCTCTCTTACTCCTTCTCTCCCTATGCTATATATCAGAATTTCCGTGTGCTGAGCCCTGTCTCACTCCTCAAATCTTCAAGAGTCCCTGTTGTTCTTACACAGAGTTACAACCGGAGAGAGACAGAGAGACCATGAGAAAGAGAGAGAGAGAGAGAGAGAGAGAGAGAGAGGAAGTTATTATCAGTGAGTCCCAGAAGCTCAGACGGCTGTCTACTCGCACTTTCTGTCTGTTTGAAATACACTGCAATCTGATGCTTGTTAAAATCCTCCTGAGTTTCAGCAGCCAAGAAAAGGATAACAATGTTTTCTGTGTCTGTTCTGGACATCTAAACACAAAGGTACACTTGGGTCCATGCTTCTGAGCAAATGGGCCTGAGTGCACTAGCAAAAAACTGCTTTTATTTTGATCAAACATGTCTGATAGCAGATCTGTTATCATACCCAACTTTGCCAGTTTATATCTCACAAATTGAAGGAACTAATCCTAGACCTTAAGGAATCGCTAACCCTAAAATCTCAAAGAGCCCATTAGAAACAGGAATCGATTTAGCTCGATATAACGGCGTATGAATATAAGGAGCTTCATCAACAACAACAGTCCATCTGAAATTTTCTTCTCTCAGGCAGCTGAGAAATTATAGAGTAAACAAGCAGCTGTGGGGGACAGTTATTCAGTGATTAGCCAACATTCATCCAGAATTTGGCCACCATTAGATTCTGTTAAGCAACACATGCTCTCTCTCTCTCTCTCTCTCTCTCTCTCTCTTTCACACACACACACACACACACACGCACGCACACACACACACAAATCCATTTATTCAAAAGAAACCAACCCTTTTTCACTTACCACCTTACCACAACTTACCCACATGGAATATGTGAAGCGACCAAAAAAACATTTTTTGTTCACTACGACTGAACCAAAATTATTTTATCGAAATATAGACCCTCTCTTGACTTTCTGTTCAGCTCAAGTAGCTATAGGCTGTCAATACAATACAATACAATATAATTCAATATTATTCGGATAGCGCTTTAAGATCGGACATCGTCGCAAAGCAGCTTTACAGAAATACAGAAATTCAGGATGTCAATTCGAAATCTTAAATTGAAATACATCCCTAATGAGCAAGAAAGAGGAGAAAGTGGAAAGGGAAAACTCTCTGAGATGATGTTAAAAAAGAAAGCTTGAGAAGAATAAAGACAGATTGTTTTTATAATTGTTCTCTTTCATGTTTTATATATTGAATTATATGTAAATTATATAATACTCTCTATATAATACTGTATATATAAAGTGCCTTGGTGTCTATTTGTGTAGCAGGTATGGAAGCTTTTTTTTCCCTTTTCCCCTTTTCCCATCCTTATCTAGCAGAAAATGTGGAAATATCCAAGCCACCATAAATAAGAGAACCGTAAGCAATCGGTTGTTTCAGTTTGACGTAGGGAAATGCTAGCTCAGATACTACAACACCACCAAACAATATTGTGATGTGCTAATAAAGAAAAGTGAACTTTATTGAAAGTTCAAAAGAGAAGAAGCACATTGCAGAGGAGTGATGGCTCAGCTCCATCTACTTAATTCAGTTTTTATTGGTTTTATTCGTATGGAGCGTTTAGCAGACATTTTCAGAATGCAGCTTTACAAAAAAACCCGGGTCCTGACACCAAATAAGCAAGCCAGTTCTTGGTAAGTGCGAGTCTCTGGAGTATTCACACGAGATTTCTTTTACAGAGCAGCAAGAAGTTGAATTGAATGTACATGCAAGCGATAGGAGGACAGGCCAATATCAGGCGAGTCTGGAGGGCTGGAAGGCGCCCACATGATCATACGCCTCCGCCGGATTTGGGATGATTTTCAGCAATATAAGCACACATATGGCTTAACATATTTAAATTACAGATTGTCAGGTACAACAGGAGCATCTGATACCTAACGCAGCATGTACACCGCATTCCTCTGGCTCATATACCAGCATGAAATAACAGCAAAGACTTTATCTAAATGTCATTCAACAATGTTTGGCTCAGTGTCATATGTAATCTGGGACAGAGGTCCAAAGAGAAGACAGGAAAAGCGAGATGAGAGATGGAGGGGTAATGGAAAGGAAGTGTAAGAAGAGTTGAGTGAGACAGGAGATGTCAGTGTGATGTGTGTGATCTGTAACTGTCTCACTCTTGGAGTGAACTTGGCCAAGAAGAGAGGAAGTCAGAGCATGGATCGCTCTGTCTGTGTGGGAATTTTTCAGATCTCTGAAACAAGTGTCAGAAGTCTGACCCGCCTGAGACATGCTACAGTTTTATGTGGAAAGTCCATTCTGATTGGCTGACAGGAGTATGGACAGAATCGCAGGATATATAGAGTTCAGGTGTTTGTTCACAGTGAAGAAAGGAAGAGTTTCATCAAAGTAGACTTGAAACTAGCATGCATTTCCTGGTTATGCAATAGCACTAGTGTGTAGTTACAGAGAGGAAATTATTTATAATTACACTTTCCTGGGTTTCTTATTTGAGTTTGGTTTCACTCAAGGTTTCTTCCTAATATTGTCTCAGGGAGTTTTTTTCCCATTATCCTCATCACCTCTGGCTTTATCATTAAGGATCCATCCATCCATCCATTTTTTGGATGCTAATTCAATTCCCAGGGCCCATGAGCAAGGCCCTTAAACCTCAATTGCTCAGTTGTTTAAATGAGATAAATGTAAGTCACTCAGGATAAGGGCATAGGGCATATATATATATATATATATATATATATATATATATATATAAAAGGTATGTTTGGAAGAGTAATGGATTTATGAACATTTATAAGTATGCTAATCAATCTGACACTTAAAAATGCTCTTAGAATTTCTGCCAGGTTTTAACACTAAGATTTTTCCGGCTAAAAAAATTGTTCAAAATATTTTGTGTACTGTCAGAAGTCTTCACAAATTTGGTGAAATTTTCATGTTTTCACATCTTTTCAGGGACTGATTTAAGAACGTCAGAGCTGGATGTATGATTGTCTCTTCCTACTAATTCCTAAAATGGACTTAAGGCACACCTGTATTTTTGAATATTGGCTTAAAGAAAAAAAAATTGCTAGTGAAAAGGTCTGTAGCTAAAATTTATTATAACATTTCTATTATCTATCTATCTATCTATCTATCTATCTATCTATCTATCTATCTATCTATCTATCTATCTATCTATATAATACTGGAATATATATATAATATTTCTATTTCGATTCTATTAAAATATATTCTATTAATATTTCTGCAAATTAAATACATTTCCTGATCTTTAAAGCCACAAAGAGAGAGAGAGAGTGACTATTAATATATTTATTTAGGCTTTTATTCAAATAGATTTAAATCCACATCTACATTGCTAGGTAGAATTAAAATAGATAAGTTAAAATGTTTCAGTGACTATAGAGTAATAGTACAAGACAACGTATAGGTAAATATTTCGGAAAGATTGGTGATAGAAATGTTTTTATATGGCAGACCTGGCAACCCAAGACAAGGTCAAACTTTTCTCCACAGTTGAGCGAACTGCTGTCTGAAAGGGCGGATAATGTTTTCTTCACCACGTCCTTTTCGAAAAGCTTCATTTCACAAATGGTGAAATTGGAAATGATCACATTACTGATCGTAAATTTTGGTATCTAACCGAATTAGTTACATTTTTGGGGCATTCTCTCCACCTCGGGCTAAAAGCTGTGTGTGTAATACGGCATTATGTGAAGCTGATGTGATTGAGAGGCTCTAACGGGGCAGACGAGAGTGATTCAGACATGCCTCGCTATAGATCTTCTGTTTAACACGAGTCAGCGAGACGGCATGAAAAACACCTATTGATTTCGTCTGAGCAGATTTATAGAAATAGTGGATCAGCTTTCCTTGTCCGTGTGTGTGTGTGTGTGTGTCGGAGCGGGATACATGTACTGTATCGAAATTCATTACGAAGTTCACATTACCAGAAGCAGAGCTTGGAGTGAAACTCCTCCACCTGTCTCTGTGGGAGTGTTACAGCTGCGTCGTGTCGTCTCCGGTTCGTCAGTGTGTGTAGTGTCAGAGCAATGTTCTCTACATCATTCACCAGCCAGTGTGTTAGCCGTGTTAGGCAGGTCAGTCACACATACACACACAGTGTCCACCTCCGCACTTCAGTCTTCATGAGTCACATGAGTTACAGGAGTTCCTTGAGTTAGTGAGACAGTGAGAAGCAGACCGATCATAAGACAGACTGACTTTTCTTTTGTTTCTTTTCCTACTATATTCCTCCTCAATTTGGTCTTGGCCTATCCCCCTCAACTCCCCTCCCTTCCAGCCAACTCGCCCCATCATAGACAAAGTTGAAGGCTAACACGTGCTTACTCTGAAGCCAGCCAACCACATCTTTTCAAACAGGGCAGCATAACACACTCAGAGGAAAGTGCTCACAGATGCCCATGTCTGGCTAGTGTCACTGTGATTGACAGCAGAGAGAGTGGATGCCTTTCCCTTCACTCAGACAGCACTGGCAGTTTTGTTCACTTAGACTCCTGAGTCATGGATGGCAGTGGCATCGTCAGGATTCAAACATGCGACCTCTGGATGATAGGTGAACATTTTTTCATTTTTTCGCCTTCCAACTCAGGAATTTTATATCTGTCCATTTTTCTTTGAACAATTCCCCTTTTCTGACCTAACGGCTCTAGTCCTGGAAACCTCTAGGTCTCTGGTCCTGTATCTGTATTCTGTATTGAGCTAAATAATTTACATCAGTTCATGTGACTGAACAACTTCAACTGAAATCTTGCTACCAAAGCTACACTTCATGAAAGCTAAGATCTCTGACCTATCAGGTTGTGCTACACTATATATATATATATATATATATATATATATATATATATTCACTTCAATCAGATGAAACACTAGTCAGCAGCTGGAGCATGGTCCACTAGTTGATTTGATGTAGATGACCCTTGACTTGTAGATGATGGCCTGATCTTTGACTGAGCTGGCTATTCCTCATACTGTCCAACATGTCCAACAAGAGCTTGAACTTTCTTTCTGATGCATCTTGCTGAACTTTGTCCGTAGCATCGCAGAACACTGGAGACTACGTCTTATGCAAGGAGTTCTCGCAATGCAATAAGATACCTGCTCAGGGAAATAAACTTCGGTGTCTGTGGAGAAAAGAACTAAATGATTTGGATCCATCTAGTCAAGACAAGAATGATGCCTATCCATCATGTTGCCTGTCATTCCGAAGAGCTTCAGATGTTCCAGCATGGGTAGAGTGGTGTGCTGGCTTTGGGAAACCTCATGGGTGGGGTAGGGTAGGTAAATGCTTGCTTTTGATTGGTGGTATATAGTGGTCAGTGTCAGGTATGATCAGGATAAAATTACTTTTTTGTTTTTCATTTAGAAGATGTTTCATCAAAAGCAGTTGAGACATAACACAATCTGAGCAGTGGAGGATTCACGGCCAAGCTCAAGGGCTCTACAGTGGGTCCTGGGGTTAATAATAAAATTATGAGATGGGTCAAGGCCATCATTCCTCCTGGACAACCTTCTGATTGGTTGAGAGTACTATCAGTGCAATTACAGGACACTACCAGCATGTATTGGCCAAACGTGAGCCAGCAATGCAGTGTATAATGGCATTTTGATAGTGCTCATGAGCGTACATGAAACATCAGAAAGGAGAGACAAATTTGATTGACTTGGTGATGAGAGTGGTGCGAGAAGACTGGCCAGGCTGGTCAGAGTTGACACGATGGCTACAGTAACACAAATAACCACTCTTTATAACGGTGGTGAGCAGAAAAGCATTTCACTGCAGCCTTTTACATGTGGACTGGACTAAATTAATACTCAGAAGACATATCAATGTGTGTGTGTGTAGGAGGAGGAAAGTGTGTAATGGTGTTTTTTTTTTCTTCTTTCTCCTGAGGTCATGTCCCTCCTGTGTGATGTTGTAGAGGGAGGTGAAATGCATGCTGGGAAATCATGATGTTGTGCTGAGTCCCGTCCATGCCACTGAAACTTTTCCTTTAGGGACTTTATCAATAAAACATCCGTCCTAATGGAGCTTCAGAGCCTAGTGTGCTTCACTATCACTTTGCTCGTTTTAGCTAAGTTGTGCATGTGTTTGTGTGTGTGGGTGTGGAGTATGGGGTGGGGGGGTCCACAGGGAGCAGACTCAGCCGCTTACAGCTGCAGTGTGTCGTTTTGTATTTGTCTCTGTGTGTAGCATCTGCTATGTTAAAGACTAAAAAATGTTTTTCTGAATAATTCAGATGAAGGAAGGAAAAAAGCAGCTCCAGTGTGTTTGTATGTGTGTGTGTGTGTGTGTGTTACCCTGTTCGGTCTGATAAGATAGATAGATAGATAGATAGATAGACAGATAGATAGATAGATAGATAGATAGATAGATAGATAGATAGATAGATAGATAGATAGATAGATAGATAGATAGATAGACTATATTGCCAAAAGTTTTGGAACACCCCTCCAAATCATTGAATTCAGGTGTTGTTTTTCAGGGGTTGGGCTCGGCCCCTTAGTTCCAGTGAAAGGAACTCTTAATGCTTCAGCTTCATACCAAGACATTTTGGACAATTTCATGCTCCCAACTTTGTGGGAACGGATGACCCCTCCCTGTTCCAACATGACTGTACACCAGTGCACAAAGCAAGGTCCATAAAGACATGGATGAGTGAGTTTGGTGTGGAGGAACTTCACAGAGTCCTGACCTCAACCTGATAGAACACCTTTGGGATGAATTAGAGCGGAGACTGCAAGCCAGACCTTCTCGTCCAACATCAGTGCCTGACCTCACGAATGCGCTTCTAGAGGAATGGTCAAAAAATTCCCATAAACACTCTCCTAAACCTTGTGGAAAGCCTTCCCAGAAGAGTTGAAACTGTTATAGCTGCAAAGGGCGAGACAACTCCATATTACAATCATGTGCATGTAAAGGCAGACGTCCCAAAACTTTTGACTAGATAGATAGATAGATAGATAGATAGATAGATAGATAGATAGATAGATAGATAGATAGATAGATAGATAGATAGATAGAATGAGTGTGAGTATGAGTGTGTTTTTACACCACACACACATTGAGACAAAAAAGAAAAGTATCTTCCTTTTACAAATCCCCAATTTTTGGGACTAATAATAATAATAATAATAATAATAATAATAATAATAATAATAATAATAATAATAACATTGTTCTTCTTATTCTTATTGTTTATTTATTTATTTTTAGTTTATTATTTTATTATTATTTTTTTTTATTTTTTAGAGGCTGTGTTGTTATTAACTTTGCCCTGCACCACTCAAATATATGTGCACGACCCACAAGCTACTGCAATCTGAGCAGAACTCAGAGTGACTCAGAGTGTAACAAACATCTTTGACTTCTCCGACCCAACTCTGGACGCAGTTTCATCGTGGATGCTGGAGAGAAACACAAATCTGAAACAAAGTCTGGGAACAGCGAGCCCAGAAAAGAAACCAAACAAATACGGTAAGCGGATAAGGTAAAAATAGCGGACAGGCGTTCACAGCTGCAGCGTAGCTCCCCACTGGATGACGAAGCGATTGTGACAGGAGCATGTGTACCTGTAGAATATAAATTTAAAACATTCCTACCACCACACGGACGAGGAAAATATAGATTGTTCCTTTACTTTGTATGTGTGTGTGGTGCAAATAAGAACAGCTGCAAGCTGCAGTATCTCAGCGTTCGCTTTGCTATAGGAGGGTTTGCTTTTGTTTAAAGTCACAACTTGGGTAATGTGTGATTCCTAGTCATTAGTGTGTGATCCCCAGGCATTCAATTTGTAGTACTTTCACCAGTTTCCGAGTAGAAACTGCAAGAAATAGTTGTTACTGTGCCAAGCCTTGTTTCGGTGTATTCCTCTATGAAGTCCAAGTCCCAGTGTGTCGTGGCCTATACTGTAACTGCCTTTACTTATATCGCAAAAATAATAGACATCTTAGTAAGTGGAAATACATTGAACATGGTCAAGTTTACCATGAACTCCTTCTTAGGAAGATTACAATAACCCAAATATACAATTAGTGAGCCAGGTCAACGTATAAATAGTCTGACTGTTTTATTTATTTATTTTTTTTAGCATTTGCTTCTAGAAAGAAGAAATTATTGGTCAAAAGTATAAAAAAAAAAAATAAAAATAGGTGAAAAAAATATCCATAAATAAGTTTGATAATCTTATGTTTGGTTTATTGGATAAATTATATGTAATTGTGTTATATGATTTATCATGAATATATTTATTTATCATATATATGTTATATACAAATAATATACATATTATATTTATTCATATATTTAATTATCCTGTTTATTATAGCAGTATCATAAAAAGTAATTTAATTTATATTCATTTTATGTAAAATGTAATTTTACAATATAAAAAAAATAATACTTTAAAATAAAGGAAAATAAAATAATTATTTTTAAAAATTATATAAAATCCACAAATATGCTTTTTGTAATTTTTTTTGTTGTTGTAAATTTCATATATATATTTTTTTTAAATCTGTTCTTCTTATTATTATTTATGTGCAATGTTGTGAACATGTAGACAAGTTCTGTTTTGTTCAATAATATTATATAAGCTTATATAAGTCCACAGACATTTTTTTCTTTCCCACCGTATAGAGGTCAAGTGGTCTCACTGCGCTGTTGATGAGATGTCATCAGCTGTCTTGCTCTTTATTAGGTTGCTCTTTAGTATGATGATTTGTGAACAAGTCTCAATACCGTTGTGCCATTCAGAGTAAATTAAAAGAAGATAATTATCTACTGTGGGTGAAGATAGCATTTTCTCCCAGTTTTTCACTCTGAGAAGTAAGTGACCTTGACTTTTACATTCGGTAATGTGCTCACTGTACTTTTCTCTTTTCCTGTATGTAGTGTACCTCACAGAACAGTCAGTACAAATCATCCCTTATCTGGAATGTTTATCACCAGTCACATGTCCTTGTTACAGTTAAGATCATCAAGGATGTCTTAGTGAACAGGCTGAGACTTAAGGAGTAGATGAGTAGAGATGAAGTGTTTTGATTGTATCTGAACATAAATCTAAAAGCATTCATCTTTGATCATCACGAGGCTTTTAACTTTTAGCTCTGACTGCAGTTATTTGATCATATTTTATTATTTTTTTCTTCTTCATCTTCTGCTTTTTCCTCTTCCTCTCCAGATTCCTTAGAAACACCAATTGTAGGATTAATTAGGTGTATTACAAATTAAAACAACAGCTGGAAATATTCCACATTAAGCACTCATGGAAAAAAATTAAATTAAATAAAAAAAAAAAATAATTGAATAATTAATTAAATAATTTAAAATAGTTTAAATTAATTAATTAAAAATAATACATCATATATAGAGATTTATTCTAATATTTTGAAGATGTTTTATTTATTTATTTATTCATTCATTCAGGTATTTTATTGCATATAGTTTTTGGTCACGAAAGACCTAATTTGAGTTGTGTTGAGTTTGTGTTCATTGTGTACATTTTTTTTTAGACCAAACAAACAAAAAAAGGCAATGTGCAACATCTTGACTATTATTTGACTGTAAGCAAATTTGTGACATTGACCATATTCATGGCTTTTCTCAGAGTTTTCTCTGAGATTTATAAGGTTTTACACAAAACGCCTGTAATCCAGGCCAGCTCAAGTGAACACTGACATTAAAGCAAAAAAAAAAAAAGGACAAACAAATTCTAGCAAAAAAAAAGAAGCATTTTCATTTGTTCTCTCAGACTGTTGGACCTCACTGTGTATATAAAACAGGCACATTTTTTTAACATAAGCCTCCAGAGTGAGCCTAAGGTGGCTCTAAGCACAGGGCTGTGGATCTGATTCAGGACGGCTGCGGATCGATTCACTGAGCTGTTCAGCTTAACACGGATGTGGGACTGGAGTCGTAACTCCATAAATTTCTGATAGGGCTCAAAGTTGTAATGTTTTTCTTCAGGAGGTGAAAAGATAGAGCTCAGGATGCAGCTCCAGACTTTTCTGGAATTTTCTGACTAGAAATGGTACAGCAGTAATCTTTTATTTTTTATTTTATTTTATTTTATTTTATTATTTTTTTATTTTTTTAAATTTTTTATTCATTTCAGCAGATAATCAGTGTTATTCACTTCACCTCTCACTGCTCATAATGTTATGGCTGATCGGTGTATATCCATAACAATGCCTGTACACTTTGACGATTTGAAACTTCTATCGCTCCTCACAGTTAGCTTGTGATAAAAGACAAACACTGAGCCATCCATGTTTTATTAAATTTTTCCTACTTTGTAGCTCAAATGCACAGGTCGGAATTATGAAAATGATAGAATTCCGAAGTCTGACTTCATCTCCGAATACAGCAAATATTGGCTGGCCATGCTGTGGTCTAAACCCTGCTCTAAACGTTCACAGAGACTTTCTGATTAATAAATTTAACGCTGATTTTTCTGCATTTCCTTCAAACCACATCT
>NC_080720.1:5510851-5523351 GCF_019097595.1 Hemibagrus wyckioides
TATCTATTTGCTTATTAACTATTTTATTTTATTTTCTTCTATTCATTCAGTTTCTCATTTGTTGTTTGAATTTTTTATATTTATATGTTTAGATTTCTATATTTAACATTTTATATTTATTTATATTTTATTTATTTATTTATTTGTTGTTTACTTCTATTTATTTAGTTTCTCATTTGTGGTGTTTTTTATTTAACATTTTATATTTAATTAGTTTCACTTATTTATTTATTTATTTATTTATTTATTTATTTATTTATTTATTTATTTATTTATTTTCGTCTCTATAAATACTAATTTGGGGTTCATAATCCTGATAGGCTGCAAACCTGGCACCCGGGCCGCTCCCAGTGAAAGTGTTACACAAATCTGGACCATTCCGATCACGTTCAGAGCATCTGGCCTTCGGTCGGGTCCAAGAATCTGAGCGCAGTGCCAAGAACTTATTCTGTTCCATCAGTTATCACGAGGAAGAACTGAGATGAGAAGCAAGCTGCAGAAGGTGTAGCTGTCGCTGCGATGTGTGTGTGATCTGTAAGTGTCTCGGTTTGTAGATCGAAGCCGTGCGACTAGTGAGGAAATCAGAGCGTGTACCACTTCATCTGTGCTGCTCCGTCTTCTGGGAGAATTTTCCTGATCTAGCAGAATGCAGTGGAAATGAGACAGATTCCGTCTTTAGTCGTCACATTGCTTGCTAGATTCACCAGAGCTTCTGTTCTCGTCTGCGAGTTTAACATGGATTTTCATTTTAAGGACGTAGCTAGCTATAGCTAACCAGTTTCATACAGTACGCTATTTTTGCACAATGTAAAAAAAAACAGCAAAAATACACCGATATAAGACACCTGAGTTACAAATGGCTCAAATATTACTGCCATTTTTTTTTCTTTTGCTTTGTTTTCGATTTCTGTAGTTCCACTGTTTAGGAGAGTTGTAGACTGATACTAGAAGTATGACCATCCTTCTAGGTTTAAGTCTATAGGTCAGTTTTAGGTAATAATAATAATAATTATAATAATAGAATAGAATACTTTATTGTTATTGTACAGCTGAGTCTCCTGGCCCAGCAACAGGATCCTGCACTCTCACTGCCGTGGTCCAGGTTCAATTCCCGGGCAGGGCGCTCCCCCAGCCACTGAACAGTGCGGTCCCAAGGGCCCTGCAGTGGATGTTTGGTGAGCCTGGGATTTGAACTTACAACCTTCCAAGCAGTGATCCAACACCTCAACCACTAATGTTGGGGTGTCATTACTTACTACTAACACTGTATATTAATCATCTATTATCTTAAGGTTAAATTTAAACTCATGCAGTGTTTTTTTTATTTTTTTATGAATGTCTGATGCATACCTCTCAGAGATTTTAGCTCTGAATAATTCAGCTTCAGATTAAACAGATGTCCTTTTAATGTCAGCAGCAGCACAAAGCCCTCAGTAGGACGTTCGCATGGGGCCCGAGTCACGACACCCGAGTTCAAACTCATTCCGCTGCATCACTGCACTCTTTTCTAATCGACTATCGAGCTATAAAAGCAACCTGGACTCGGTGGGATTGTTTAATTTGGTGTTGTGTAAAATAAGGCAGAGAACGGCTGCAGAGGGAGCGCATCGATTCAAACGCAAACCTCCTCAGTGTCCGCACTGTCTCCCATTTATCTTTTCAAAAATTGCTCTTTTATTCATCAGCGTTTGGGGAAATGTGAATGGACACAGTGTGTGTGTGTGTGTGTGTTTTGTTTCTTAATGACGTGTATCAAATTGATAAACAACAAATTTATTCAGTGAATGCTCTATACAAATAAAATGGACTACGAATCTGTAGGCTTTTTTTTTCTGCAGTCAAACCCAGATCCTCCTGATTTCCTTTTCCGTTGATTTATTTGAAATAAATCACTGTGTGTTAAAATGAAAAAAAAAAAGACATGATTATCGAGCGAGAAAAGAAATGAATTCGATTTTTGTGATTTTCTTTGGGTCAAAAGAAAAAGATAATAAAAGTCATATGACAGCTCATACTTGTGCACATCAGTCATATATCAGTCCATACACATGCATGTATATCATATGTCAGCTTGTATATGTAGAAATATGTCATATGACAGCTCATACATGTGTACATGAGTCATATGACAGCTAATACATATGCACATACATCACATGCCAGCTCATACACGTGCATATACATCATATAGCAGCTCATACACGTGCATATACATCATATAGCAGCTCATACACGTGCATATACATCATATAGCAGCTCATACATGTGCATATACATCATATAGCAGCTCATACACGTGCATATACATCATATTGCAGCTCATACATGTGCATATACATCATATAGCAGCTCATACACGTGCATATACATCATATTGCAGCTCATACATGTGCATATACATCATATAGCAGCTCATACACGTGCATATACATCATATAGCAGCTCATACATGTGCATATACATCATATAGCAGCTCATACACGTGCATATACATCATATTGCAGCTCATACACGTTTATATACATCATATAGCAGCTCATACACGTGCATATACATCATATAGCAGCTCATACACGTGCATATAAGTCTTATGTCAGCTTGTATATGTACAAATACGTCATTTGACAGCTCATACACGTGTGCATGAGTCACAACACAGCTTGTGCACATGTACATTCATCATGTACCAGCTCAAGGATCCAGATCTAAATTTGTGCCACAATTTTGTCTTTTTTTCCTACAAAGGTAAGGCACTTATTATGATTATTAGAGGTTAGCTAGTAAGTGATAGCCTTTGAGACAGAGAGTTATGTGGCTTTTTTTTCAACAGATTAATTTTCTAAACTGTTTTTGCTAATTTGGGTCACGTCAGCTAGCTAGTAGCTAAGAAACGTTTCAGTGTGTTTTCCTGTAATTATATATATTTTTAAACTTAGGTATATTTGGTAAGAGCACAGCAACTGGATCGTTAGATAACTTTTGGTGTGATGTTCCTTTGTTTTAGCTAGCTTGTTGTTTATCTACTCGATGATGCTGCATGTTCGAAATCTCTCTGTCCTTTGTGCATTTTATTCCTCCTCAAAATTTATGAGCACTATTGTCTTCCAGACGTTCACTAATGGGAAAATATGGCTCACTCATCATTATTTCCAATTTTTTTTTGTTCATGGTACAGGTCATAGTTTAAATTACAATTTCATTCTTCACATAAAACCAGTGGAGAAAAAAGAAATGGGATCATTTTTTCAGCGGTATTTGTATTAGCAGACATGGTGTGGGGATTTTCGGTGCAGACGTCATCACTGTGATGAAGATATCGAGTGAAAAGAACATATTCAGCAGTGAGAAATCTCAAAGAAACAAACACTTCAAGGGTTTCATATCTGGTTGGTGTAAAAATGCAGAGTGATTCGAAGCAGAACGGAGCTGAAGGGGTTAAAGGTCCGTGCGGAGGCGCCGTGCTGAAATGGCCGCCGGCCATCAAAATTGTCACAAGGAATTTTTAAAACTTTTTTTTTTTAGTGACTTGTGCTGATATGCGTTGGCCTGAATGGCTCTTTCTTGCTAAAAAGACAATTTGACGGTCTGGAGGATGGCAGACGGCGTGTGTGACGTCTGAGTGAAGTGTTAAAGACTCTGGGCTGCGGTTAAAAGCCTCTCGTCGCGCTTTTCTGCTCACCCCGTTGGAATTGTTTCACCGATCGTTGTCATTTTGGTCTGCGTCCATCTTGGAGCGTTGCCAAAAAAGAAAGGAAAAAAAAAAAGAAGCTATAATCGCAAAACGCGGTCACTTCACGGTCGCATAACAATGAAAGCCTAACACACTCGGTTTGATCTGAAGCTTGGAGTGACTAGTGACGCGTTTACAGGCCTGAATGCCTTTTCATCTTGAGCTCTGAGTCTTGAAAAGAGAAAAAAAAAATGGGACTGGAGAAGAAAAGAGAGAGATAGGGAGGGAGAGAGGGTGAAAGAGTGCCACCTCAGCCTTCTCAGAACATGCCTGAAGCCTGTAATCAAAAGCATTTTTCAGCACTTCAGCCAAAATGGGATTATTAGAAGGACTTCGGAGTGAACAAGAGAGAGCAGAGAGTGTGAGTGAAGAGTCTAATAAGTCAAGTAGCCAAAACTGTTTAGAATCCAGAGTGTTCTTCGGCTCATTTCGATTCTACGAGCATCCGTTATTTAAGAAATAGACTCAGATTAGAGGATATGATGTAATGTTCGATGTGCTGTGACGCCACCTGTTGCGAAGCGGATTTACTGTTCTCATCCTAAAGTTGATTATTTTACATTAACCGCATGTTCCTTACCTCCTGGAAGGAAGCAATTTGCCAACGATGACAGTTTTAAAGTTATTAATAAACAGTATGTTGTAGTTTTTAACCGTTTATTGTGACGTTTAATGGGGTGGAACATTCACTAAACAACTTATAAATAACTAGAGACAGTTGTTCCTTACAAGCAGCTCTTTTTCTCTTCTCTGGGTAAGAAGTTAAGAAGGAAAAAAATTCTGTTACTGAGAAACAGCTGGAACTTGATATAACACCATCTGACCAGAATAGCAGACACCTGATAGAGAATCTACTGTATGTGTAGTATAGATTCCATATAAGGTTGTTTTTTTATTAGAAAAATGTCATTCAGAGGCCAGAAGGATGTCTGTGTGGATTTCCTCCAGTTTTGTCCCAAAAACATGCCGGAAGCTGAATTGGCTGCTCTAAATTGCCCCTAGGCATGAATGAGTGAGTGAGTGCATGTGCGTGTGTGTGTGTGTGTGTATGTAGGGAAGTAATGCTATCATGTCCAGAGTGTATTGCTGCAAGGTTTCCCAGAGATTCTGGAACTCTTAGATAGGTTTCCTGACCCTAACTAAGGTAAAGGTAATGTCAGTGAATTAATAAATTAATGTAATTTTGGACAGAACTTTCAGGACTACTGACCAGATTTTTCAGGACTACTGATCTGTATATTTTATAAAATCTCAAACAGCAGATATAATGATCAACAGTTTGAATGTCATCTACACCGATCAGCCAGAACATTAAAACCACTGACATGTGAAGGGAATAACAGTGATGAGCTCGTAAAAGTGGCAGCTGTCAAGCGGTGTGGTAATATATTAGTCACCAGGCAGTTCTCAAAGTGGTTCTCAAAGTGTTTCTTGTGGATGCAGAGAAAATGAGTAAATGCACAGATCTTTGAGAGCATCTCCAAAACAGCAGGACTTGTAGGGTGTTTCTGGTATGTAGTGGTTACTACCGAACAAAAGTAGCCCAAGGAAGGACAACTGGTGACCAAACGACAAGGTCATGGCCTGCCTAGGCATGTCGAGAGTGAAGGCTAGCCCTTTTGGTCTGATCCTACATACTGTAGAACAAATTGCTGAAAAGGTTAATGCTGGATATGGTAAAAAGATGTCAGAACATACAATTCGATGTGTATGGAGCAACACAGTGACAAACTGGACCATGCTGACCCCTGTCCACCATCAAAAACACCTACAACGAGTGCCAGAACTGGACCATGGTGCAATGGAAAAGTGTCAGAACACACACCTTGATGTGTATGAAGCTACCTGGTCACAGACTGGACCATGCTGACCCCTGTCCACTACCAAAAGTACCTAGAACCTAGAATGGGTATTACAACTGGACCATGGAGCAATGGAAGAAGGTGGGTGAAGGTGGATGGCTGGCTATGTGTTCGGGTAAGACATGGAACCAGGATGCACTATGAGAAGAAAGAAAGCTAGCCTTTCTGGACAGAGGTATTCCCTCCTCCAGACTGTGGGGGGTCCAGTCTTTAGGACACGCCCACTTCCGGTTTTAACCCACATACAGGTTTCCAGTGTTCTAAATCAATACAGATATACAACACACACAGCTGTCCAAGACAATGTAGCTGCACCAGTATATTCATACGCATTCACTATCTATGACCAATTAGCGCCCCCTAGAGCCCAACATTGTGTTTGGTCCTTTTTTAAAATAGCATCACGCTCAAGAGTCTGGTTTCCCACAGAACATTTAAAGGGACATTATCTCTGCTTCATCAGTGTTATTTTCTACAGAAGCCGATAAGCTTGTGGATCGGCCAATTTTATCCACCATCTTATCTTTCTTTCTCACTTGCCTCGCTCTCCTCTCCCGAGAATGTTTATATAAATTGCTTGTGTTGTGCAGTGAGGCTGCTCTATGTCTACCACACTCTTACTTGTCCTCCTGAGTTAGCATTAAAAAATAGTGTAAACTCTACATGCATGACACAGTGACTCTATGGGGGCGTGATTATCTAGACAGTTTATTAAGTCAGTGTGTGTGTGTGTGTGTGTGTGTGTGTGAGAGAGAGAGAGAGAGAGAGAGAGAGAGAGATGATATAATCATTCTTCGTCCTTTCTCCTTCCCTCTCCTTGGGTTTTTGTGTTTTCTCCTCTTGCTGGCAAGGGGCCTTGGCATTCCCGTTAGACCCTGACCACACACACACACACACACACACACACACTATATTTCTTTCTCCTTGCGTTGCGCTCTCACTAATCACCAGAATTTTATTTGCATACCATTTTATTAGCACTTTCAAGGATACAAGGATATGGGCCGGACACACACACTGCCACACACACACTGCCACACACAGTGCAGCGATCAATTACCACTTTAGATAATCATGCTTATACACACAAGCTCTATCTTACACTCATAGACTGTGTGTATCCTTTTTTTTTTTTTTTTTAAATGTATTAGCATCTTAGAGAGCACTACTAGACAAGCAAAATTCTCTTCCTTGGCTGTCCATTCATCTCCGTGGCAACCGCACTGGTGTGTGCAAGGGGAATGTAGAGCTCTCGGATCTGCCTGAATGCATGAATTGTGTGTATGTGTGTGTGTGTATAAGTGTGTGTGTGTGTGTGTGTGTGTGTGGTAAACATTAGGCATACAGCCAAACTAGTTTACTGTCAATGGTAATGTACAACATGCCAAAAGCTTACAACAGCGCACTTCTTCATAGTTCCCTATAAGGCCTTTGTCCCCTGTAAGGACTGATGGCTGTGTCCTCTATATAAGTCAAGCGCCCTACAAAGGCTTTGTACCCTAACATTTGTTTCTTTTACAAGTCTTAAAAGTTGTGTGGCCTATAAATGCTCCGACCCCTGCTTAAGTTTGTGCCTCTTTTATTGTAGGTGTCAAGCGCTTTATCAGGGCTGAGAGTTCTACAGGGTTGAAGTGACCTAGAACACTTTTTCCACCTATAAGGATTTTGCACCCTGGGCTAGGTTTCCTATACTTTCTTTTCCTGGTTTCTGTCATGATATCATCAACTGCCTTCTTGATACCTTTAATCATAATTTAAGGACTTTATTTAGGACCACCTTCTTATCTGAAAGACACTTAATACGGGTACAAAACATTTACCCTTGATGGTATAACCGCAGTGACAAGAGAAAATACAGCCTTATTACTTTCATTTCTGACAGTGTCCTCTTTAAGACTATAAGACTGAGCTGTGTCCTCAATAAATGCCAAGTGCTTTATAAGGCTTGTGTTCCCTTTAAAGTTTGGGTGCCCTGTAAGAACAGTGTGCACAATAAAGGTGGTGTCGGCGTACTATGTGTTTTGAGTGCCCACTCATGATAGCTCTTTTCCTCCTGTACCCCTTAAGTGGTGGCTCTGTGACCCCATAGGCATCAAGTGCTTGATCAGGGTTGGTCACCATTAAGGTTTAAGCTTATCCTCTATAAGGATTGTGTACCTTATGAAAAAGAGACATATGTCCTATAAGCACCCTATAGGTATAGGTAAGTGCAAAGTCAACTGGGTTAACTTTTAAGGTTTTATATGAGTCAAGTGCACTGAAATAGATTTAAGCACTATAAGATTCTTGTACCCTAAAAATAAGGGACATATTTCCTACAAGACATGTTTCCCCTACCTTTGTGTTAAACCCCTAGTTATGTGTTAAATCAATTCTGTGCCCTTAAGAGGTGCTCTCTATAAGGGCTATATGCACTTTATACACTATATTGGCAAAAGTTTTGGGACACTCCTCCAAATCATTGAATTCAGGTGTTGTTTTTCAGGGGTTGGGCTCGGCCCCTTAGTTCCAGTGAAAGGAACTCTTAATGCTTCAGCTTCATACCAAGACATTTTGGACAATTTCATGCTCCCAACTTTGTGGGAACAGTTTGGGGATGACCCCTTCCTGTTCCAACATGACTGTACACCAGTGCACAAGGCAAGGTCCATAAAGACATGGATGAGCGAGTTTGGTGTGGAGGAACTTGCCCGGATGAATTAGAGCGAAGACTGTAAACCAGACCTTCTCGTCCTACATTAGTGCCTGACCTCACAAATGCGCTTCTAGAGGAATGGTCAAAAATTCCCATAAACACACTCCTAATCCTTGTGGAAAGCCTCCCCAGAAGAGTTGAAGCTGTTATAGCTGCAAAGTGCAGGCCAACTCCATATTAAATTCATATGCATGTAAAGGCAGACATCCCAAAGCGTTGGGCAATATAGTGTATGTGGTCATCAAAAAAGAATGTGACTTGTTATATTTATGTCCTTTATAATCTCCCTAAACCCTATGTACTATGTCCTGTCTACCTTATGTACTAAGGCAAAGGATATCAATATTTCAGTTTTCATTCCAACCATACAGAAGCCACACCTCATAGTATTTTGAAAGCCAAGGACAACCGATAAAACAGGTGGAATCAGGTATGGCTCCTGCTTGATGGGAAGGAAAATCCTCACCCACACTGGCCCTTTACTGATAAGATTGGACACCCCTGCACTAAGGGATGTGTAAGGGTCCTAGGCTGTATATCGTTTGCATCCCCTATAAGAATCTTCTTCTGTTGAAGAGCTGTGTCAGTTGAAGGGTTTGCTCATGATAGAGCCAGAGGATTTTACATTTGTACAGTTTGGTCTGGTATCTATAACAGGATATGATAAGCAGTGCTTGGACCCCGGTGATCGCTGCTTTTTGGCAAATTAGTTCCCCTGCCTTTTGTCACATTTTCTCTTTACCCATACCGCAAGGGTTACACATCAGAAAAGAGGAGACATTATTTTAACTACAAAGATTGCCAGATTGCTAGCAATCTCTCTCTCTCTCTCTCTCTCTCTGTCTGTCTGTCTGTCTGATTCGCCTCCATTAGCCATTAGTGTCTCAAATGATGCTTTCGGCCGCTCTCATTCGGCTGAATCACTGTGAATCATAGCCTTTTACTTCACTTCTCGTTAGGCCCGTATTTTCCCCTTTCTCTCTCGCATGCTCCTTCCTTCTCTCCCTCCCTTCTCCAAGCTCCTTTAATGAGGAGACTCTGATGCTGAACACTGACTTCCCTACAATGAAAGGGTGAGTGTCTCGCTCACTCAGGCCCTCCATCCATCACTCTGTCCCTGCCTGAAGAAGTGTGCAAACACACACACACACACACGCTACACTCAGCACTCCCATAATTCCTTGGCTTTTGAGGAAGACTGGGTTGAAGTTTAGTGGAATTTTTCTCATATCTAAATTCTGCACATATGATTATTTTTTTTGGATCAGTTAAATCAACAGTGCTGTTATGGCAATCTTGGCACTCCGACAGTAAATAATTATACAAAAATCTTGACATGTTGACTTTTTTTTTAAACACTTTGGTTGTTACACATCAATCAACCTGCATGAGTGGGATCTGTTAGTTACAACTCAGCCAGAAATTTACTGCTTCTGACCAAATATGAAATATTTAAACATATGGACATATCTGGGAACATATTGAATGTGGGAAACTATATTTATATGAAACCCTACTCCATACATAACTGATCCAAAAATATTGTTTTGGATATTTTGCATATTGTTCTATTTTCAAGAGGAACTTTCCCACATTAGACATTTTTTTATTTTTATTTTTTTATTGTCTGTACCACTTATTCGATCTATAATTGGGTCATGGGGAGCCTGTGCCTATTTCCGGCATCATTGGGCATCAAGGCAGGACACACCCTGGACGGAGTGCCAACCCATCTCAGGGCACACACACACACTAATTCACTCATTCAATCACACACTACGGACAATTCAGAGACTCCAGTCAGCCTATAAGCATGTCTTTGGACTGTGGGAGGAAACCGGAGCACCCGGAGGAAACCCACCAAGGATACTGGAAGTGTGCTAACCACCAAGCCACTGTGCCGCCCACATTAGACATATTTTTCAATATTAATAAAGGCCATTGTTTTTATTTTTTATCCTTATTTTTAATGCATATTTTTAAGTTTGTATCTATCTTGCTATCATCAAATTAAAGAAACATTAGTTGAAAATGACTTCCAGGATTTCATGATTTTGTAATCAGAGATATTAACAAAAAATCAAGCTGTGATTTTTGCAATTTTTAAAATGACCACAGATTTTCCACAGATGTTGGCTAAGATGCGTCATGTCATCTCATCACAACACACAATGAGCCAAAGCAGTTTCTGGCCACAACAATTAAAAACAAACACGCAAACAAACAAACAATCCTCTGCAACTAAGTTAAGTTGCATGCAATCAGTGTCCACTATAATTGTTACACCTGTACCCTTGTCCATTTGTGCAATTATCCAATCACCAAATCATGTAGCAGCTGTAGCTGTACAATGTGTACAATCATGCAGGTTAAGAGCTGCAATTAATGCTCACAAATCATCAGCTTCAGCAGCAGAATGGGACATAATTGATCTAAGGCATGGCTCTTAGGGTCAGTCTGAGAATTTAAGAAACTGGTGCTTACCTGCAATTGTTACACATCAACAGAATGGTGTGAAAAACAAAAAACATCAAGTAACAGTAAACAGCAGGTCTGTTGGTGTCTGCTGAGAATGATCAGAATGGTTTGAGCTGACAGTAATGCTGAATTCACACAAAGTGGTGGGATCACTGTTGTTTTCACACTGCACGACTATCAGGGGTAACATTCAGTTGCTGCTGTGTTCACACTACACGATGGATCAGCGACAGGAAGTTACACACTGCATGACTTCACAATAGGAAGAATCGCCGAATAAACTGCGTTTCACAACCGAACTTACGTGAGAAATAATAGGGCAATAATGCAAGATCACACGTGAGATCAGAGTTCTTGGAACCCAACAAGACATTTGCGAGCCAAATGAACAAATGAATCATTTTGCAATGTGCTGATGCGGCTGGTCAAGCAAATGCTTCTGCTTTATTTCTGTTTGATATAATTGTAAACCTGATTTATTCTGATATAACAATGACATTTTTTTTGATAAACTCTATGAAACTATAATATTGTGCTCCAACCGAAGCCATGCTTACTGATATTGTGGTCTGTAACTCCTCCCCGAACTGCCTGCTGCCCTGTATCTCGCTCTCTCATTGGCTGTAGGTCATCGCCGATGTATTTTTCAGTCACTCCTTTCACACTGCAGGATTCAATATAGGAGTTGCTGACAAGTCCAGATATTTAGCATGCCAATATTTCACGCATCAGCGACTCGCTCAGATAGTGTCTTTGGAAATTCACACTGCGTGATTGTCACTCGCGTGCACAAGCTCAGATTTGCCTCAGGGTTCGGGCATTTGTCGGCGACATTGCAAAATTGTTGGCGACTGAAAA
Source organism: Hemibagrus wyckioides (assembly GCF_019097595.1). Taxonomy (NCBI): domain Eukaryota; kingdom Metazoa; phylum Chordata; class Actinopteri; order Siluriformes; family Bagridae; genus Hemibagrus; species Hemibagrus wyckioides. The sequence goes on from NC_080720.1 coordinate 5,522,475, forward strand.
TCAGGGCTAAAATCGTGTACTGTGAACTCGGCATAAGCCGCAGGTCTGATGGAGGAACTGCCGTGTTAATGATTGAGGTCAGCTGAGAATGATCAGCCTGGTTTGAGCTAACTGGATGGCTATATTAACTCAAATAGCACTCTTTACAACAACTGTAAACAGAAAAGCATCCTCGAGGCATGAGAAGAGCTCATCAGCTTCCATTCCTGTTACAGGATTGTTCGACTACAGTGCTAAAGTGCACAGTCTCACCGAAACTAGTGGATAGTTTAAGATTAGAGAAGCATGTTGTGGCATTTTTGGTGAAACTTTCTAATAGGATCAGAGATGAGATGAGATCTTTATCTATTTTTCTTACTCAACTGCATCTTTATTAGCACCTTTAATAATCCCCTATAGAGCAAAATAAAGAAATTGGCTGAACAGAAAAATTCATGAATGTCTTGGCATCCAAGAAGATGAGTGTATCCTAGCGACATAATGAACCATTTTATGTGGTATTTGTATCAGCATGGTGCATTGCAACTAAAATTCTAACACACGACAGACTAAACCACTTGAGTCTCTTTTTAGTATCTGTGTGTGTTTGGTGTGTACAGTATACTTGTATGTGTATGTGATGTGTGTGGGTATGAGAGGTAGACTCCTCTGTCCTCCTCCTCCTCCTCCTCCTCCTGTCCTCACTATTTTTCACACCTGAAGTATCTTCTCATGCTGAGAGAGTCTTTGTAACTTAGGTGAAACAACTAATAGAATAGGCAAGAAACAAGGTGTATTGATTAGAGGAAAGACAGGAATAAAATTAAAAAGGTTCTATTGATCTCAGTGTGTGTAACGCAAAGGAGAATAATCATTGTTCCAGAAATCGGCCTTAACT
>NC_080720.1:5525851-5630851 GCF_019097595.1 Hemibagrus wyckioides
CCATGTTTAGTACAAGTTTCCATATGAAAAGCCCACTCATGGTATTCAACACTTGGAAAGTCAACATTTTCAGATAGCTCTGAGTTCACAGATGGAAGAAAACTACTATTGTAATTGCATTGGAGTTGCTGATGCTTGGTTCAATAACCATGTGAATTTCCCACAAAAGTTCCCAAAACAGTCCCAAGTATTTCTGATGGGATTCTACCTTTACATTTTTTGCATGAACTCATTCATCACAATCATTAGATTGTTTATAGTGGCCATCCCTATATACTGGTTGCCTAGCAACAGTTTTCCCATGGTTTTGACCACTTGATGAGATGACACACAGTACACTTGCTGTTTATGTTAAACGTACACATTTGCAAGTTAATTTTGAAAGCAGTAATAAATCAGGTATAAGGAAGCTTCATGGCTATGCTGGATACTTGGTCAGGGAAATTTGTAAAACAAAAAAAAAAAAGGTAAAGGGAGGGTTGGGCTAGTTAAGTGCAGTGCTCTTTCTTTGCTCATTTCTCCTCCCGACTACAGGCATTTTTATGCTTCTGTGTTCCCAATGGGGCAATCAGTGGCTTCCAGCTGTGCCTGACTCTGCTTAGTCCAGTCTTTGATTAATGTGATTCCTTTGTGCCTGATGACCTGGGTGCAGCAGACATCACTGACTACACCAGACTGACCTGTGGTTAATGTGTTTCCTTTTGTGCCTGATGACCTGGGTGCATGGGTGCAGCAGGCATCACTGGCTACACCTGTCTTACCTGTGGTTAATGTGCCTCCTTTTTTGCCTGATGACCTGGGGGCTACCTGGTGCAATACCTTGTGTGGTTCCTATGTAGCAGACCTGGCTACACTTGACTGACCTTTGGTCAATTTAGCTTCTTTGTACCTGCTGACCTGGGTGCTGTAATGATCACTAGTATCTGTATCTGGTGCTATACCTTGTGTGGTTTCCATGTAGGAGACCTGGCTACACCTGTCTGACCCGTGGTCAATTTAGTTTCTTTGTACCTGCTGACCTGGGTGCTGCAATGATCATTAGCCAAGAATCTGTATCTGGTGCTATACCTTGTGTGGTACCCATGACAGAGACCTGGCTGCACTAGCCTGGTCTTTGGTTAATGTTTTTCCTTAGAACTTGCTGACATGGTGGAGTATTTGTGAATATATTAGAATATGTACACTGACATAGGCCTGGTTACACAGGTCTGAAGAATAAAGTTCTGGTTGAAGTCACCTTTACCATCACTGGCAGTTGGAAGCCTTCTTCACTACAGTACATTTTCCTTTCTAACTGGCTAATCCATTCAGACCTGTGGCAAGGACATCTAATATAGAAACATAGGGTACAAAGTGGTGGTATCTTGCCATTCAATTCTTTGTCTTTGTGCTGGTTCTTAGGTAGTTCCTGAAGCCTTCCACTTTCTGTTTTGCCTTGTGCAATCCCTACCAATTTAGGATGTTTTGGTCCTGATGCACCACACCACTGTCGAATGCTGTCATAGATACCCTAAAGATTTCACTTCAAATAACATGGTATCCCCTAGACTCAGCCAGAGTTGTGCAATTCTATAACCTATCGTTTCTACACATTTTGTTATTCCACTGGGATGCTTGGCTCTGTGAAAGTGTATCATCCTTACAAGGTCTCCAGTATATTGAAGCATACATTTCTGGTATCATGGAATTTGTGCAGCTTGGAGTTATCAAGATTTCATGCCCAGAATCGACACACCCGCAGCCGAAACAAGTATAACTAGCGGGAGTTTTCAGGGAGATATCCTCTGACAGGGGGTGTAGTGATGCCAGCCATGTGTTAGGTCCATGGGAAACCTGGTGTCAGTAGAGATCCCTAGATAATAGTTGTGAGAGGAGAATGTAAGGGATTCAAAGATCTTAGTGTGGGTGCTGAGGTGCAGGTTTGTGGAATATACGTGCTCTAGGTGCCTGGCTCTTCACTGCTTTCTAGAAACTGAGTTTCATCATGGGAAATAGTCGAATGTGAAAGTTTGGCTAGTTAAGGACTTTTGCTTTGCTTCCCCAGTCTTCTGTCTAACTACTGGTATATCGACCTGCAGTCACCTGGGAGCTGTTAGGGCATTCAGTGGCCTTCTAGCCATGTGTGATTCTTCTTATCCCTGCTTGTGATTTATGTTCTTGCATTCGTAAGTGCAGCAGTCACAGTGAGTGGTGCAGTACTCATTATGAAGGCCACACCAAGGATTCTCATTTCTAACCAGAGGAGGAGGGCCTTCCCTGTTGATTACTGGTTCCTCCCAAGGTTACTTCCTTAGGGAGTTTTTTCCTTCTCTTCTCACCACTGCAGCTTGCTCATTTATGTCTTTACAGTGTCTTTGAAACAATATATAGTGTATTGCAAATAGCATAAAAAATGCCATACTGCTATTGTTCCTGACCTTCTTCTGTTTATGCATATTCTCCATTACCATACTCCATCTAAAAATACAGTTTTCTATTTTCAAAGATATTCTAATACATGTTTTTTTATGTAAATGTTACATTTGTGAATAATGATACCTTAATGGAACCAGAAGCACACACCCACACATCCACCTGAATAGCACAAAACCACCCCTTCCTCTGCTCTGCGGTAGTAGTAGATAATAGTTGGCATGTAGATAAAGATATGCCTGCATGGTATAGAGAGAGAAGACAGGAGTGTGTATGCTGAGAAGACAGGAATGTGAATGTATGGACGGTGGGTGCAGAGTAATGTGTCCTCACTGGAGGTGGTGATGAGTCCATATATCTCTGTTTATCGTGTCGAAGGCCTCCTTCCCTGCAGCTACAAAACCAATTCTCTTGCTGCAGTCATACAGCAGAGCAGTGGAACACACACACACACAAACCTACACACACACACATACACACAGCATTACCTGAGAGGTTGTGGATCTTTCCGAGCTCAGTTGAGTGTGTCTTTGTGCTCTTACTCCTCCAACTTTTCAAATGGTCTAAATTTCATTGGGTTTGAAAATGAATAGGCAGTGGTTGCTGATGGATGTGTGTGTGCTCACATTTCCATTTTCCCATTTCATATCACTTTATGAAAACCATTATTTGTTGCTGTGCATCACATCTATCCCGTTTTCATCCCTGTTTATCCTTTAGACTTGCCTGTCCTTCATTTTTTGCTCTTCCCTTTACTTATATGATCACCTTTTCCTGTCTACATTCATCCTCACCCTTTCTGATGATTGGTTGCCCATAATCCTTGTTGTCCCCTATTTTTCCATCGAGTGATAAACCTGATCTGTCTGTCTGGCTTTTGATTATGGATTATCTGTTTAGTATGAACTGGGACTTGGCCGGAAAGATGTGTTCAATCTCAGTAAATAAATAGTGAACCCAATAATTGGCTTGAACCTGAGATTCAGGATGCGTATGTGGAGAGAGTTTATTTACATTCATTATCAGAGAAATAGATAGACAGGACTGGGTCAAAACCAGAGAAAATAAACAGCAGAGATGGATGAGAGAATTAAATCCTTTATAAGGCTTATACAGGAAAGCAATAAGGTTTAAAACACACAGCGCTGAGAGGTAACACGATACAGGCCACGACAACAGGATAACAAGGGCAGGAAGCAATGACTTTAAATGCAATGCACTTCATGGTTCACTACTTTGTAGGTAACACAATTTTTTTTTAACCAAGTACAATACTTATATTAATACTGGAATATAAAATAAAATAAAATAAAAATAAATAGCCACAATAAACAATAAAATATAAACAACATAAATCTAATAAATACAAATAATCTAAGTAATCAGTTAAAAATATTAACCAATCTGGAGCATCATATATAGAGCAATTTATTTAGCTTTATTTATCCTGTTGCTTGCAATAAATTCATTGTGCTGAGATTTATGCCTTATCTATAACATCTTTAATAAAGACTCATTATAAGCAACATGTCCTCCAAAGATGTCTAAGTGTTCAGTACTCGCAGAAGTGAAGTGCTCTCACATTGAAGAGTTTCTCTGTAGATTAGCCACACTTGTGTAGTCTGTTAAAGGTACTGTTTAAACACCACACCATAAGATATCCACATAATTTCTTCTGTTTTAATTGTTGACATTTTCACAAGCAGTCTGCTTTGCTTTAATTGCTGTCATTATGAAATATGTCTAGCTCACTGGCATTTCATGCCATCTGTCCATTAGTGTGACAATGACACATAGTATGATGTGATATTGGACGTTGTTATCAAAGCATTTGTTTATGAACATGAGTACCAGTAAAAGTCCATGGTATCTAACCCCATACAAGTATTCATTGACAAGGGTGCTAATGTCAACTAAAAAAGATCTTGCCTAGGTTGTGCCTAAGTTTGTAAATAGGAAGCAATGTTGCACATATGTTTTAATCCCCAATTTTCACTTTTTCTGCTCACATAACAGATCAGAAGTTTTAAATCGGATTTGACAAATCTCAGTTACAAACTAAGCCTGAGAATCTATTGTGTGAGTTTCTTAGTGAAGTACATTATCTCATTGGAGTGTATAGCACCTGTGTGAACAGTGCAGATGTGTTCTAGTCACCTTTTTCACATCAAAATAAACACGCACACACACACACACACACACACGTGCACGCACACACGCACACACACACACATACACACACCATCATCAGCCTGATCAGGTGTCTGAGACTTCAGCACCTGTTTGACAGCTGCTTTTGTCACTGTCAGACAGGAGAGAGCTCATTAGTGATTTCTTCTCCACATTTCACTATGTGTGTATGTGTGTGTGTGTGTGTGTGTGTGTATATTGTTGTCACACATGTAAGCATCAGTTGTCATATATTCTATCTTTGTATCGCATTGTGTGTGTATAGAATATGTGAGAGAGTGGAGGAGGTTCGAGTTGTTCAGAAGGAAGAAAAGAACTGACTACAAATCAAGGTCTTCTAACTGATGGGTGGGACTTTATCTTGATGGCTGTGGTCTCTTCCTGGATGACCCCGCCCCTTTTACAGACCAATAGGACAAACTGAATGATTTAATAAGGATGTAAATCGCATGATATAGGCTTTATACACATCAGGTTTCAGCTAAACTGAATACCGATGCAAAATTTTGGAGTGTGTGTGTGTGTGTGTGTGTGTGTGCGAGAGAGAGAGAGAGAGAGAGAGAGAGAGAAAGAGAGAGAGAGAGAGAGAATCCTATTCCTGGTGGCAATTGGAGGATTTCCCACAATTCCTTAGGGCCAGTGAACGCAGATGGAATCTGATGTGCTGCAATATTAATAACACTTTATCAAAAATGATCAACTGCAAGACCATCTGCTCCACACACACACACACACACACACACAGCCTCACAGGGATTCTCTCTCTCTCTCTCTCACACACACTTGAGACCAAAGTGAGTGTGTGAAAAGTTCACACACCAGTGGATTGCAGTGTGCGTGTCAGATAATAGATCAATGAAGTTGTATTGTTACATTTTTACTGAACTTCACAAAAACTTTGGAGCCTTTGATCTTCGGTGGGTTTTCACTGTCATCTAAAGCATGACCCACAATGTACATGTGTGTGTGTGTGTGTGTGTGAGAGAGAGAGAGAGAGAGAGAGAGAGAGAGAGCATAGCAAAATAAGTTGTGTCCTGTCAGTTGTGTATTTAAATGTTTGTATGTGTATTTTGTTGTAGTCTGTATATTCATGCACATGTGAGTTTGTGTGTGTGTGTGTGTGTGTGTGTGTGTCTATGGGCTCACATCCAACACCAAAACTGGTTAGTGTATGTGTGTCCAGCACCGTTACTGAGCTAATTAGTGTTTACCCATCTGTCAAGTCTTCTCTGCAGTCTATATTAGCAGCATGTCTATGCATGTGTGTGTGTGTGTGTGTGTGCGTGTGTGCATGTGTGTATACACTCAAGAGTCCCAGATTGTAACACATTCTGTAAGTGGAGAGCAGAAGTGAAGAGTGCTTGGAGAAATCCCTTGGATCTCTCCTCTAGTTTGTGTCTGAGTTGCTTTGGACTGAATGAGGCAAGTGCTCAAGATGCCCCAACTGCTCATGGGTAATCCCGCCCAACTCAATAATTACACAACCTTGAGAGGCAGATGTGTTTCCATCCACACGTGTAGACAGGACAGTGTGAAATGCTGTGAGTTTCCATCAGCTGCTGTTCTAAAGTCACATCATCAGCAGGGCGCCAGGCAAACTCTCTTTTTTGATGACATCATCAAAGCAGGCCTGGACAAACACATGACCTGGCCAACATGGAGAATGTAAAACAAACATGTGTTATTTATTCTGAACAGTTTTTTTTTCTATAAGCCTATGACCTGCTTGACCCCACCTACTTCCCATGCACTTTTTCCTGACTCCACCCACTTTAAATTATCTGACTTTATTTACTGTTCCTGACACCACTCATCCACCGCATCCACCAATCCAGAGACACATACAGCTCCACCCATTAAAAGTGACTCCATCTATCCATCCAACTATCCACCCATCCATCCATCCTGCATGACCCCACCATTTATTACCACTTATTCCACCAATGTAATTAAACCTCAAATCCACACAGCCTTCACTGATCCATTATGACTCCCTTCTATAAATACTGCCCCACCCATAAAATGTGATTCTCATCCATCCATTCTGACCCCAACCAAATCACCTGACTTATTCCACAATATAAAGTTGACCCACTTCCGCAGAATACAGCCTCCACTCATCCAATATAATACTACTCCAACTCCACTCACCAAAATTTGACTTATCCACCCAGTCTGATTTCACTTCAAATAATATTCACATGGTAAACACATGGCTTATTACACGCTATAAACTCCTAGCTCCACTTACCAAAGCTGACTCTCTCACAGTCATGTTGGAACAGGAAGGGGCCATCCCCAAAATGTTCCCCCTAAGTTGGGAGCATGAAATTGTCCAAAATGTCTTAGTATGCTGGAGCATTAAGAATTCCTTTCACTGGAACTAAGAGGCCAAGCCCAACCCCTGAAAAACAACACCTGAATTCAATGATTTCAAGGGGTATCCCAAAACATTTAGCAATACAGTCAACCCAAAAGCATGACTCCCTTTAATCTGATCTTCCAAATCCACCTAACCCACATGACTCCACCCACTGCATTTCCAAATCTCTTGACTTGATAAGCAATAAATATTAACCAACATTTAGTCTCTTTTTTCTCATTGATCGAATGATTGATTGACATTTCAAACGGCACAAAAGTGGGTGGATTGAGGTTTTACAGTACCTCTACAGATTGGGTTGTGAGCTCGGTAAAGGTGTTCAGTCTTTCAGTTGCGCTCGGGGGAAATTAAACTTATCGAGGTATTGAAATGAAGTATTGAGCAAATTTCCCTTCCTGAATCGCTCTTCCTCCCTCAGCGCTGCCAAACAGGCCGAGATCATGTCACCTTATTCGCAGTAAAAGCAGAATTGCAGCTGCTGTTCGAGACACTTTTAACAACATCCCTTATTACAAATCCACTCTGAATCCACTCAAAGTCCCAAATGGGTTAGAGGGAGTCGATGCAATCCTGAGGAAAGTAAGTAGTAACTTGAGAGAGAGAGTAAGAGTCAGAATCAGAGTCAGAGTCAGAGTCATGTCATAGTGAGTGATATAAATGAGGTTGGAATTAAAGCTAGATCCCTCAATTAAGCCACACCACATGAGAGATGTTTCCATCCTGGGTTCAGACACATTTTCCTGTGGTTGCTTCCAGGTTTTTACCATCATCAATAAAAAAATTCAGATTTCTCGCTGCTGCCTTGCCTCACCTCACCTCGATTAGGTGACGCTGTGTTACTAGTCCCATGTCACCGCATTTCCCTGTTTCTTCACTCCTATTTTTGCATCTCGCATATCTCAAGAACCTAATGGTCACCTTTGGCAGCGTGTAACTGTTTCTCCATGTCACTAGTCACACTGTTCCTGGTCATTCTGTCACCATGTTATTGTCGTAGCTCTGTGTACCTTCTCTGGCTGTCTCAAGTCGCCTTGTTACAGCGGCACTTGTCACCGTGTCACAATGTTGCTCGGTGCTGTTGCCTGTTGCTGCTCTCGCTGTAGCTCTGTGTAGTATGTCTCGATGCCGTTAGTTGCCGTGTCGTCATGTCACTCGTCAGTGTATCTCTTAGAGCCTCAACACGCAAGCGATGTGTCACCATGTTGCTCATCTGCTCATCTCATGTGCTGCTGGTTTTCATGTTTCCTCTCCGCTTGCCACTTGTCTCTGTGCTGCTTGCTACCCTGTTGCTCGGATCATAGCTCTGTGCTACACAGGAAGTTGCTTGTTAATGTAAATACAGCTGCATATATTTCGCATTGGTTTGCGGGTGATCGCTTTCTGAATAGACAGCAGATATTTATGTCATTATAGGACGACAGTGCATAAGCAAAGCTCACAAAATACATTAATGGTGTGTTAGTGTGTTATTAGATTAGATGATGTTCTTATAAAGGCGCATAAATTTACAACAGCCCCATCTTGCCTTAAGACTATGCAGGAAGCCCCTAAAATTTCATTTGAATACAGCAATTAATTATTTACCAAAGTCTATCTATCTTATTCAATCTCGTGTGAAATTTAATATTTTATTGAATCAAATGATCAAATATCTTCACGCTGTTCATTCATTACACTCAAACTTATTTCAGTGGACAAAGCAGCATGCATTAAATTATATCTTCTTTAAAGCCCCTGATACACACAGTTAATACACACAGAGAAGCCTGTAAGTCTCTTATTACACATTCATGGTGTACATGGTGTTTTAACAGGACGGATGATTTATACTCGTCAATGGACAGACAACAGGAATATGTGGTAGCTTAATAGTTAAGGTGATGGACTACTGATCAGAATGTTGTGAGTTTGAATTCCAGGTCTACCAAGCTTCCAATGTTGGACTCTTGAACAAGACCTCAGTTGTATGTAATAAGATAAACTGCAAGTCACTCTGGATAAGGGCAAAAAAAAAAAAAACAGAAAATCAAATATCAGAGGGATTGAATGGATTTTTGCACTAAAAAATAAAAAAAGAAACTAAAATAAAAAAATCTCAAAGTTCTTTAGACATTATAAAGCATTTAGTTATGTTCTACTAATTTGATTGGTCGTGCCTCATGCTTATATTTCTTACAACCACACTGGGTCATTTCACGATGTGTATCTGTGTGTTTGCTGTGTAAAATTCCACTTCCTGGTTCGAAACTGTTACTACACTTCAGTTAGTGACATCATCAGCAGGCATGGCAAATGATACCTCTCAAGAATATAACGTTTGACGTATATGAACTATAATATAAATATAATATGACAGCTCATCAGATTAAGATTTAACAAATTTTACAGAGAGCACCTTTAACACAAACAACCAGATCAGTACAGTATGTTGTAGTTAGCCAGATAGCCGTCACATGCTAAAGCAAACATAAATATCAGAAATGTCCAAAATGTCACTTATTTGATTTTAATTCCTAGGTTATAGAACGTTTGTTATAATAACTGTTACAAAAACAATATTGCACTCAGTCTCATAACCAGTTGCCAATCACTGAACCAGGAATAAACTGACATCTGACATCTCAAACTTAACCATATCGTTTACTTGCTTTCAATCTGGTGTAATTAGCAATTATTGTAGTATAAAGTCAAAGTATAATCTTCTGTTCAACTATTAAGATTAATTTCATAAATTTACAAGCTGTCACTTCCTTCTTCATCCATCTTGCAGACCATGCTAATGTTGACCTGATTTTAGAAAGTCTTTTGTTACTCACACTTATAAGGACGACCTGTCCAGGGTGTACCCCTGCCTTTCGCCCAATGTGCGCTGGGATAGGCTCCAGCAGACCCCGTGACCCTAATTAGGAATAAAGCGGGTATAGACTAATAAGGACAAACTGAAAACTAATCAAATTACGCAAATCGATTCCCAGGAGTTGAATTCAAAAATAAAGAAAGCTTTTGTTATCTGTCTTGGTGCGATGACATTCATTGGCTGTGTTTATTATTAGTCTTAGATTATGTGGAGTATCTGCCATACAGGGTCTCTGTGAATGAGCTGTTACTATAGAAACAATAACATGCTGGAGAACATTAATATAAACCTTTTAGTCATATTAAACATGCAACATCTAAAGTGTAGGTAGATATATAACAGACACCATTCCTTAACCTGTCTTTATTTTCTTGTTAATTTATCAATAAAACTTAGCTTGTCCTGTTAGTATAGAGTAAGTACTTCCATCCTTTCGTCATTCTGAAGACAACTTATAAAACTGACACTGGAGACTCCTTCCAAAACTGTTAAATAAGCATAAGCATAAACATAAGCATAAACATAAGCATAACCTACTGCATCAATAATTAGATATTTCTTTTATCATACCAGTCACTGTGAATTAGCTGTTGCTATAGAAAAAAGAACATATTATATAGTATATGACGTGTTAGTGTGTGGCTTTGGTTCTCACAAAGTTATATATCCTATCTGTTAGGGGGTTATAGATTCTGAAGCTATCAGTGCGTCTCAGTCAGGTTTCTAGTTCACTAGTTAGGGCACTGAGCAGAAAGTTGGCCATTTTAAGGTCTCTCTCAATCTCTCTCTCTCTCTCGAGTGCTCTCGCGATCACACCAGTGCAATGAAATGTTTGCTCCCTAACAAAATCCCCCAATGAATCCCCAAAACAGGGAGCATCGATGCTCAGTATATTCCCTTCCTGGAAATGTAGCCAACATTTTTCCGGAAACTTCTCAGCTTGAAAAAGAAATAAAGGCAAAACAATCTCTCAAGCAACTTCGTCTACAGATATTAGCAATTTTTAACTTTATTTGACGTTCTGTTTAACATTTGCTTGACTCTGAAGTGTGCAATTATTTAAAAAAAAACAAACAATTTTTAAAAAAAAATCTGCTAGCTAGCCTACAATCCTGCTTGAGGTCGCATAGCAGAAACACGTTATTAAGAAGAGGAACTGAGGGCATGAAATCTTTATTATCGCCACACATACATTACAGCACAGTGGAATACTTCTCTTTGCATATCCCAGCTGAGGAAGTTGGGGTCAGAGCACAGGGATATGACACATGACACAGCACCCCTGGTGCAGGGAGGGTTAAGGGCCTTGCTCAATTGCCCAACAGTGGAGCTAGGTGGTGCTGGGGCTTGAACCCCGATCCTCCAATCAACAACCCTTGACCACTTGAGCCACCACTGCTATTAATAACACATTTATATGACACAAATCACTTTAATATTTTATATATTTGGGTTTTTGCCGTGACTGAATTTAAAATGTCACTAGAAATCGGGTCATCAGTGTCCTAATGTGTAGTGCCCTAGCTTGTGAACATGATTCAGCCGATTGAGATCCACCAAAGAACATTTCTACTTTCTTTTCATCTTTCATTAAACTACACCAAACATTTCTTTTTCATTCACATGAGCCAGAAGATTAAAAAACCATCAGGTTTACATGCATTATTTCATAGCCTGTCGTAGATCCCCCCTGTGCATCTTATTCGAAAGAATGAAGCCTGAAACTCAATTTTATCAGCTCTGCTCTGACAGCATGACTTCAGTCTGTATAATGTCTGTCTGAAACCAAAATTGTTTTCACACTTGTGTGTTTTTTTTTCCCCAGCCCCAGGCCCATTTGACCCTAGAGTTCAGTACATTTGCTGGTGTGTGAAAGCTGTTTTCCAGAGAACTGATCCCTGGTCCTCTTGAAAGCAGGTTCACATCAGGTGTGAAGGATATCCTTGCATGTGATTGGTTCGATGTTTCAGGTTACTTTCTGTTTTAAGTTTTGAGATTATAGGGAAAGGGTTTTTCCCTATAAAAAGGGTCAGAGGAAGAGATTCCATTTATTGATATAAAACCTTTGTGGACCTTATTGTACAAGAATGGCTCCTAGTGTGCAGATGTTGATGTATGCTGGAATGCTGTGCATCCAAAAAGTGATGAAGATCAGCTTGAGAACATTAAGGAAAAGGAATGGAATTAAGTAAAACTACAGTACATTTACATTAAAGATATATAGTTTACATTAAGAAAGTTGACTTTCCTATTCTAGGGGGAAAAAAATTGAAGAGTTTTTAAGATTAAAATGTGAATGTAAATGTTTTCTAGTGTCTACATCATAAATAAACAGATCTTCAGTAGTAGTAGTAACTCAAGCATAGACTAATAAATTTAATCTCACATTAATGAACTCAAAACATTTTCAGTTTACCTTTTACAGACAGCATTTGCAGGTTTTCAAGCAAGAAAAATGAATAGGATATGAAAGATATGAAAGATCAATAGGAAAGATTAGTAATGTGAGATGAGAGAAAAAAAGTGGGCGGGCTTTTAGAGAGATCAAAACGGCTTTACAACTGCAAATCATTTCAATCTGCAATCTACCATTTTTATTCAAGGACAGTGTTGACAGACCTGGCAACCTTTAGACTTTTTGTCAAGGAGCTTCAGAAATTTAAAATCTGAGATACAGAGTTACCATTGAAACACAACTGACCTACACAACTGCCCCAGATTTATGATAAAAATGACAGTTGTGAAGGACAGTTGTGAGGGACAGTTGTCAGGGATAGTTGTGAAGGATGGTTGTGAGAGGCAGTTGTAAAGAATAATTGTGTGGAGAAGTTGTTAGGATGATTGTGTGGGGCAGTTGTTCGGGATAGTTGTGTGGGGAAGTTGTGTAGGACAGTTGTTAAAGATAGTTGTGAAGGATGGTTGTGAAGGACAGTTGTGTGGGCAATTGTGAGAGGCAGTAGCAGTTGTGAGGGATAGTTAAGAGGGTCAGGGGCAATTGTGAAGGATAGTTGTGAGGGGCAGTTGTGAAGGATAGTTGTGAGGGGCAGTTGTGAGAGACAGTTGTGTGGGGCAGCTGCACAGGACAGTTGTCTGGAACAGTTGTGAAAGATAATTTTGTTGGAACAATAAATTTTAAATTGTGGAGCTCCTACAAAAATGTACCAGATTGCCAGGCCTGTAAAATTTCAAAGCAGTGATGTACAAAATCGCACAATTGATCCATGATTGAGAAGGAATTCTTTTGTGCTCTACAGCAAATCCGAGTAAAGAATCAGTCCTGGGTGTGAGCTCAGCTATTCAGGCCATGTGATGCACTTCTGAACAGGATGAGTTATTCATAAATAGTAGAACAAAATACTGAGGGATTGAGTTTAATTCATTTGACAAAAACAATGGCAAAAGAAATGACAATAGCAAGCAGGTGTTGTGAAAGAGAATGGCGGTGTGTAAATCCTGTCACGTTCATTACAAACGGAAGCTAACACAAAGTCCTATTTGTGGAATATATTGCTGGAGGATTCAGTAATTTTGTTTGTTCTTTTGTTTGCTCAAAGATGAGCTGTTTGCTTTGAATTATTGAGTCTGGCTGTTTCAGTGTGTAAATCAAACACCGTTCATTCATTCCTCCTATTATCCTCTCCCTATACAAAGAATGCATTTTTATTCCTCTTTTTTAATTCACGTCACAAAAATGGAGGTACTGATGATGATTAAAAGAAAAAACAGCTGTATCAATAAATTTTAAAACAGGCATTTCTCTATGAAATCTATCGACATCTACTACTAATTAGGGAACATAACATCATTTCAATTCACCTCTCCTTCACAGGCATGCTGTGAATGAGCTGTAAAAAAAAGAGAGAGATAGAAAGAGGGGAGAAAATAAATAAGAATTGATTTTCTTTTGCAGCCTGTGGTGATGCAGCAGCTGAAATTAGAGCTGTCTATGAGATGGACAGAACAGAGCTGTGAGGTTAAATCAATTAATTTATTGATTTAGATTAATAGATGCAATCTCATCGAGTGTGTGTTTGTATGTGTGTGTGTGTGTGTGTGTGTGTGTATGAGAGAGAGAGAGAGAGAGAGAGAGAGAAAATATCATCTCTCTTGCTCTATGAATGCTACGTAAAAGCACAAAATAAGGAAGACATAAATATGAATGAGTTTATACCGCTTCTCCTTGAGAGCATAATGTGCTTCATTGTGTACTTGAGTGGAGCAATACACCTTCCAGGAAAAGGAAATATTTACATAGTCTTCCTTTTTTCTCGCCAAAACTCTCAGCAAAAAATAGAAAAACAATAACAGCAACAACAAAAAACTCAACCAACCAACCAACCAACCAACCAATCAAACTAGGATCTAAGTAAATTATTGCATGGTGTCCTGTGATGGTCCTATGACTCATTCAGGGTGTCAATATATCTCATGTTAAATATGCTCCAGATCCCCAAATATGCTCCACAAATATGCTCTAAATATGCTCCACATCCACATTGACCCTGACCAGGACAAAGCACATATTTACTTAGTTACAAATGAATGATGAACAGTATGAATACCATACAAGATGTGCAAGGTGTGTCATTAGGTGCATAATCTAATCCATATTAGAAATGTGTAATGAAAAAAATATATATATTTTTCTGTATCTGGGTTTGTCTTGAATGCTATAGATCGAACATTAGACACTGTCCAAGGTCCTGAAACTATATATACTGCCTAAGGTTCTTAAATGTTAGATATTTCAAATGATCAAGGTCCTGGAACATAAGACACTGCCCACGGTTCTTAGATATTAAACACTGTCCAAGGTTCTTAAATATTACACATTCTCCATGGCTATGAAACATTAGACAATGTCCAAGGTTCTGAAAATGTATACAATGCCCAGGAGTGGAGTCTTAAATATTAGACACTCTCCTGGGTTCTGAAACGTCAGACCCTGAGCATGGTTCTAAAAACATTAGACACTGTCCAAGGTTCTGAAACTGTAGATTGTATAATGTGCACGGACCATAGGGTGCATGTCCAGGGTGCTGAACATTAAATATGTATTTTGTTGATCTTGTCCAAGCTGTGTCTTGGCATTACAGATGTATATCTCAGAATCAACAAGAAAACAAATATTTAGATGTTATTATCTTGATTTTTAAAACATAAGCTGGCTAGATAGATCTTGAGTAATTTCGTTTACATTTTGAATAAACACTCATGTAATCAATGTGAATAATTTAAGCAAGTGCTAAATAAATAATTTTGTCTAAATAACTGGCGAGGCTTTTCTTTTTGTCAGTTCTCAAGAGATGATAAAATGTCCTGAAAATAAGCCGAGTGTCTCACACTTAGCAGTTTTCTGCTTTTTTTTTTTTTTTTGTCATGTTCACTGCTCTGTGTTTCACACACAACATCCACACACAAGCACAGATCCTGGCCTTTCCTCCTGCTGATCCTTAGACCACAACACAACATCTTCGTTAATTGAAGCAGCGTTAATGAGGAGTGGAATCAGAACCCCAAAGGCCTAATTAACACTGTTGGTTCCCCAATTAATCCATTAAGTTGTTTTGGCACCGCTGAGAGACCTGGAGCTGTGTGTGTGTGTGTGTGTGTGTGTGTGTGTGTGTGAGAGAGAGAGAGAGAGAGAGAGAGAGAGAGAGAGAGCACTTATGTGTGTATGTTTTGGGGGCGTCCGGATCATGTTACAGCAAGTTACGGCATGTGATTGTCAGATTGCATATGTACTACTGTTTCCTTTTTTTCATTTATTTTTTTTCTGTATGTCTACATAGGCTTTGTGTATGTGTGTGTGTGTGTGTGTGTGTGTCTGTGGGTCATAAACTCCCAGTCAGGTCTCTAGTTGCAGCCTAATAAAGAGGTGTGAAATATGTAACATGTTTAATTGGAGCTGATGTAATGATGATAAAAAATGAGACAATTATGGATAAACAAAACTGAATATAATGATGTAACAATAATTTGTACATTTTATGTGTGTAAAATCAGAAGCATGGGCTCTAACTTAATTCATAACAAGCTGTTTTTAATGAACTTAATTAGAGGTTATGTTGTGATCAGAAGAAATATGAGAATATTACAGAAGGATGAGTGAAATTAAACAATAGGAACAAGTACTATAATAATCAGCCGTGCAATATGGTCATATAATGTCCTTATTTGACTATTTATTCTGCAATATTACATAATGCAATGCATATATTTTTTTTTTTCATCATTTCTACTACAGCCATTGTATGGGTATTAAATGTGTATATATGCTTTGTGACTTTGAGGAACCATTGTGCCATAAAAACTCCATTGATTACAATCATTCCCCACTAAACACACCACACATTAAACACCAGCATTTCTTGGCAAACACACACACACACACACCATCACCATCAAGCACGTATTCACCATAAAACAATATTCAGCATAAAACGCAAACATTTATCATCACATAGCAAAATTTACCATCTAACAACACCATTCACCATTAAACACCAGCATTTGCCATCAGACATGAACTTTCTCCATTAAACTCTATCTAAGACCAAAAATTCACTATGAAGCACTAACATTTCCTGTTAAACTCACTACAATTCCCCATCTAGCTCCATAAATAATACAATAATACATAAATAATTCAATACAATACATAAAAAAAAACAGTATTCTTATTCCATTGATCTCAGTGATCTTTCACCACTTCCTATAAAAGCCTCCTTAACCACAATACCACAAACATTTACCTTTACCATACATTAACACATTTTCTATGTTTAAATGATCTAACAAACCAAATGGTGAACCATTCTAGAAAACTCTCAACAATGCTGTTGATTAAAACTCTTCATGCCTAACACTCTGGGATTTGTATTATAGGCAGCCATGTTTATGCAAATTCCCCCAATTATGTTCCACTGTATTTACGCCTGGGAAGCTATTCTTTGGAGATGTTTCTATTGTTGATCGTTTGAAGAAATTGTGTTTTGGATACTCTTTGACCATGAACACACCTCTGCATTAATCCTAACTAATTAGACCTCAGTTGGCTATAACATCCTGAACTGAAGGTAGCCTGTTCCTGATGTCCTGCAGCAATTAAGCTGGAACAAGAGGGTCATCCGCTGAAGAGAAAACAGAATGATGTTGCAATTGCATCAGGTATTCGTGAATTCCTCTTTTTCTCACAAGTGCTTTGAAAAGATTTACAGTGCGGTTCATGCTGGGCATACAAAACCCTTTGAGTTAATTGTATCTCTGCAGTAAAAAAAAAAAAGCTCCATTTCATCTTATGCAAATTAAATGATCACAATCTTACATATTACAGGAAAGCACCATGCATCATAACTAAAAAAGCCTGACCTTTAACCTGACTAGCAATGTAACCTTAAAAGAAAACATAGGAAAAAGAAGTTGACTTATTTCTTTAGCTTGCTAGGTCAAGATAAGGATGTTTTACACTCAGGAAGGGAAGGAAACACACACAGATACACACACACACACTTAGACACACAGAGGTCAAAGTGATGCTATATAATGTAGGCTGGAGAAAAACAAATGAAGAAATGTAGAGATATTTTTTTTTTTAGAACACCAAGCACATCTATGTATGTCTAGCTTTATCTTTATCTATATCTATATCTGTATCTAAATTTCTCTCACTCTTTCTAACACAAACATTTATCATGAAATAGAACACAATTTAACATCAAACACTAATAATCTCCATTAAACCCAAGCATGGGGCAACTGTAGCTCAAGTGGTTAAGGCTTGGGGTTGTTGATCAGCCCCAGGGGTTCAAGCCCCAGCATTGCTTAGCTGCCACTATTGGGCAATTGAGCAAGGCCCTTAACCCTCTCTGCTCCAGGGGTGCTGTATCGTAGCTGACCCCAACTTCCTCAGCTGGAATATGTGAAGAAAAGAATTGGACTCTAATGTATGTATGGTGTTAATTAAGGCTTCTTCTTCATTTACCACCACACTTTACTGTGACACACACCACAATTCCAATTACACACAGACCTGAAACACATTTCCTCATCAAACATTCCTGATCAAATTCTAAAATACCTTCTGCAATTTAGTAACTAGTACCAAATATTTAACACCATAACACACTAGCATGTACCATTTACATGAGCATTCATACACACACACATATACCATAAAATCATGCAAATAAAGGTCAAGAGCTTCAGTTCCTAAAAAAAGATCAGAATGAGGAAATAAAAAAAACCTGTAAACTCTGTGACTTTGTCCATGCCAGACAGACTCCTTTGAGTATTTCAGAAACTGCTGATCTCCTGGGGTTTCTCCCTCACACCGGTCTCTAGAGTTTACACAGAACGGTAAGAAAAACAAACAAAGAAACAGTCAGCGGCAGGTCTGCCTTGTTGATCAGAGAGGTCAGTGGAGAACGGCCAGACTGCTTCGAGCTGACTGAGAGGCTAAAGCAACACAAATAATCACTCTTTACAGCTGTGGTGAGCAGAAAAGCATGTACAATATGCTAAATCATCCAAATATATGAATTCAGGTTTTGTTTTTCAGGGGTTGGGTTTGGCAAGCAAGGTCCATGAAGACATGAATGAGTGAGTTTGGTGTGGAGGAACTTCACCTGACCTCAACCCCATAGAACACCTTTGGGATGAATTAGAGCAGAGACTGCGAGCCAGGCCTTCTCGTCCAACATCAGTGCCCGACCTCACAAATACATATACACATTTAAACACACTCCTAAACCTTGTGGAAAGCCTTCCCAGAAGAGTTGATAGGTGCAAAGGTGGGACAACTCCATATTGCATTCATGTGCATGTAAAGGCAGATGTCCCAAAACCTTTGGCAATATAGTGTAGTTTAGATTAGATTTAATTTCCCTCTAAAGCATGATATTGTTTATTCACATACATTTTACTATTTATTTATTTGTTTTGTATCCTCTAATACACTACGAGTTAACCAGTATGTGGACTGCGCCTCCTATAACTAGCATCCGGAAGATTAAAGTCAGGCTTCTATTTCAGAAAACATCGAAGCGCCAAATGATCATCTCATTTCTTTCGTCAGATTTAAATTGCACACGCACAGATAATGAGTCGTGCTAAGCCGTAATAACATCGTAAATAGTTTAATACCCCACGGCCCAAATTTCGTCTCCTCTCTCCTAATTCTTCAGCACTTTAATTAGTTTTGGAATTTGTTGCTGTCAGTCAGTCAGATACTCGTGACACTGATTTGCATATGTTCATGCATTGTATATCTGTTTGATTCCTGGAGGAATTCTTGATACATGATGTGACCTCGGCTTCCTTGGGCTCTTCAGAAGAAAAAAGAGATATGGATATCTGCTTTTCCTGCAGTGTGTGTGTTTTTTTTTTTAGAACTATATGCCTCTGCATCAAATTAGGGTAATAAGAAGAATATGAAAAGGAAATTAAGATTCTTTGTTTAGAGAATAGCAGACATGAGCTATTAGACCTTTCTGTGATGAATAGAACAATAGCAACATCAGCATACTTCTGAATTCAACACACACACACACAGTGTTTTTTTACATTTATCTCTACTTCTTTCAACCATAAGTCGAGAAATCAAACATTCACAAATCCAACTGTGAAGATATTCACTGCATTGCATTTAATGTAACTAGTCATGTAACTATTTAGCTAATGTTACCCACCTAGCCATGCTAACAGAAATGCTAACACCACAACTACACTGGGTGAGTAAAATACAGTAAAATGTGTGTGACTTTTTTTCAGTAATTATTTGTAATTATTTTTAAAATCGAAATTGTATATTTCATAAAAATGCACTTTTTCTTTCTGTAGTTTTGTCATATTATGTAGCTAGTTTTGTAGCTATTTTTATTGCTATTAGCTATTCAGTAATTGCTGAAAAAACGTCCAGTAATTTTAAGAACAGCGATTTTAGCCCCAAAATATATGAAATAATGAACAAATAAGGAACAAGCACGACAATCACTTTTTGTCTAACTTCTTATTTCAAATGCAAAAACAAACACTCAGTATCTTTATATACTAGTCATCATCACTGGCAGTTGAGTCCAAAACTAATCAAAAACTAATCAAAGACTAATTGCTAATGTGAAAGTTGTTATGTGGATCAGGAAGCGCACCTTGGTACCGAACCTGTAGAAGGTGGTGTGAGTTTAGTTGCAGTGGAAATGTGCTGCGATTCCTGTTAATGTGAACACAACTTGTACTTGGGTCTGCACTTCTTCAGGAACTAAAGTGTGTGTTTTAACTGATCATTAGTTTCCATAACACAAGTGTAGCATAAGTGGTAGGGAAAAGTTGTGGGACAAAGAAAAGGGTGAGTAGCCTTGATAGATAGATAGATAGATAGATAGATAGATAGATAGATAGATAGATAGATAGATAGATAGATAGATAGATAGACAGATAGACAGGCAGGCAGACAGACAGATAGACAGACAGACAGATAGAGTAAGTCTATATGATCTCCATGCACATTTGTGACACACCAAAGTTCAAATCAAGTGAAACTAGCCCAGCACTGCAGGAGCACCAGGAACAATCACACTCAGATTCAGACTTCAGCTAACGTGCCCAGTGTGAAAAGCACCTTCATCCCTCTGGTTTGACCTTGTTTGTATTCATGTGTTTGATATTGCCAGCTCTAGTTCATGCTTCGTCTGACCCTTGCCTCACATAACCCTTGCCAGTTATTTGATTATATCTTTGCCTTGTTTGCCTCAACAATAAAGATCATTGTTGTTCCTGCACTTTTGTCCTCAACTGCCTCTTGACACATACAAGAAAACCATAGATAATTCCACCTCCTCTTTCTCCAAGACACGTGAAGCCAACCGTAACTTTTTTTCTGTTCATGCTGAATCATAGTAACACACTCGGGGGGGAAAAAGCATTATCCACCTTCTTCCACATACATGAACTCACAGACAGTCAAAATTGTTCGATGATCTTCTGACCAAAAGGCTGACTCTCAAGACACTCAATTCAATTCTTTTAGCAGGACTAGAGCGAAACTCTAGCACATTTTCTTTATGTCTACTGATTCACCCAGTATCGGTTTGGAAATATCAATTAGAGCTCCAGAAATGTCTTTCTGTCTCTCTACAGTATGTACCGCTAAAAGTCAGGAAGGAATGAAGCAATCGAATACGCCAGCCACGAATACGCCACCCTTCAGGATGTCAATGCTAATCCTGTACAAGTCTGTGAGTGATGCGCAGTAATGTTCAGCTGCCAATAGCAATAGAATTGTGGTTCCTTTCAATCCAGGGATTTTTTTTCTCCTCTCAAGGACAAGACAGAGAAGTTGGGATGCTTTTCTCTAAGCGAACGGGTTTAGAATTAATCCTTCAATTACCTGGAGAGACAGAAAAGCATGCTTGGGCTAATTTATTTAACGTTTTCTTTTAGTCTTGCCTACTCTGGTTATTTTGTGCTTGCATCTTTGAGTGTGGCCACCGTGTGAATCAATTTTATTCGTAAGCAAAATTTCATTTAGCCTATAAAACTACTTTCCCTTTCCTTCTTGATGTTTATTGTATCTTTTCTATTCATTTCACTCGGCATTTTGTTTCTCTTTCCTCTTAGCCCCCCTTAGTGTTTGACTGACAGTGACATTTGGTGGATGTGTCATCCACTGTGTCAGCATGATTTTCACCTCTCTCTCTCTCTCTCTCTCTCTCTCTCTCTCTCTATCTCTATCTTCAAACCCTCCTCACATGTTCAATCCGCTTCCATTAGCCGTCTATCTTTCTGCCCTTTGCAGTCGGAACTGTTTGAGTCTAGCTGAGCCAGTCAGGTCAGGTCGTGTTCTGATAAAATGTGTAAGTAAGGACTTTTTCACCCGATACTGCAAACACACAACAACCTTCAACTAGAGTCTTGAAGTTCACTAGTTCTCTTGCTGGTGCTGTGCTTTCACTGCACAGGAAGTGGACCTGAAATGCCTCAGCTGAATGATAATTCCCTGAGGAGGACACTGACCCAAGGATTGCTCTTCTGTACGCTTTATTATAAATATATTCTGTGCATCATGTAGAGACTGTCTTTATTAGCAAAAAGCTGAAAGAAAAAGGAAAGGAAGAATAATTCAAGCCACAAGGGGAATAGAAATGTAAAGCCAGAGAAACCTTAGGAAGGATACAAAACAGTTTATAAAATAAATGCCTGCACTGTTATAAACTTTATCAGTTAAAACTTTAGCATATATTATACCTCAAAGCTACTGAATTCTTTAATCTGATTGGTCAGAAGGTGTTTATTGTTGATGTTCTTTAACAGCAAATCCAAATAACATAATAAAAAAAGTTATTCATCAGAGATTTATTTTTATAAAGAAAGGCTTATTTAACATTTATGGAAGCTGTCTACAGTGTAAGTAAAAGTATTGAAGAAGCATGGATTTGTGCTCACCTTCCACATTTGGTAGCTGTTGAACGAAAGCTGGCTTGCTGATGGGTGGGAATTGGAAGGTGAAGAAATTGGTGAAAAAAATGGTGGAAAGGAAAGAAGAAGAAGAAGAAGAAGAAGAAGAAGAAGAAGAAATACAGTGCTTCATATTTGCTATGCTGTCCAACATCAAAGCTTTTAAAGTGATCTACATGTTTAACAAAAAGTTTAAAAGCTTAATATCAGACAGCTTAAATTTTTTATATCTGCATTGTTTTGGAAAAGTTGCTTGCTCAAAGTTTTTTTCGTTTGGTAAAAATGCAATTCTACCTCAATAGGATTTACTGTAGATATGATATAGGTGTATTCTCACTCCTGGCTGGCTCACCAAATTTGCCTTGGTGCAGAAACTTTCTCAGAATCCCCCCCCCCTTGTATTTGTTTCATGGACATAAGAACTCCATAGCAATGGCTCTAGAGTCAAAATAAAATAATTACATTGAGTACAGCCAGGCGTTTTGTAACCAAGCTTCTTTTTGAACACACTCAGAGCAGAAAGCATAAGTTTTATGGTCCTTATGGTTTATGCAATTGGAACACCCACTCATTCCAACACTCACGACTGTGGCCATAAGCGCAGCAGTTTGGTAGAAAAAGTACTCAAAAACAAATTTCTGAAAAATCATTTCTTTTTATTTTATTAAAGAATACATTTATGCATTTATGATTTTCTAAACTAACACCCTTGGTTATTCAAGCAGTTCATTTTCTTTGAGATTAGTTGAATGTTCATTTCTTTCCATATCCATACATGTTTGCTTTTCTCAGAGGAACTGAGTCAGCTATCTGTCCTTAAAAAAAGGATGATGGAGAAAAACGAGCGAAGGAGAACACATTTCCATTTTAGAAACATGAAATCATTGTAGGGTTAAAACAAACAGGTTCAGTTGGATTGATATTTCTGTTCTGCAAACATTTACTTCTCCTCTCTAAACAGAAAGAGGGGGAAAAAATAGGAGAAAGAGAATGCTTGTGAATAGCTCTGAGGCGATCTCCCTATGCAGACCAGGGCAAGCGTGAAATACGCATGAAACGCTGACAAACAAAAGATTAGTGTGTGTTTACTCCAGGCACTTGTTAGATGTTGCGTGTATAGACATATTGGCATTATTTCCCTGAGAAAAGCTTTTTTACGGTAGAATTTCATGGTCTGATTTAGAACGTTATACATTCGTGTGCATGCCACATTTCAATCTGAATCATGTGCGTACAGCTAAAGGGTAGTGGATGCTAATTCTAGTGCTAATGCTAATCAGAACGATGGTCCTTTTGGATTTAGAAATGAATGAGAAACTGAAATACATCTGATTGCACTGTTAAACATGGTGGGATCTGATGTGAGATCATTTGCCAAGATTGAATTAGTGTTAGGTCATGAACGATTACTTTTGGACTTTTTTTGGACACAGCTTGTAGCATGTGTTTAATGCTATGTAGCAAAATGCTAGAGGGGTTTCTGAGATCCGTTTCATCCTAGATTGCCTCATTAATACCGTGCACTTAAAAAGTGTGAGAGCTTAAACCTAAATCTTCTGGCAGTGATTTAGTGAACTTCACACAGAGCTGATGGCAAATCACCAAACCTGATAGGAGCTGATCAAAATCCCAATGTTGAAGGGCTTCATGGGAAAGAAAGAGCTAATGTGTCCGCCGTTTCACCTAAAAAGGTACACCTCTAGCACCTCTAGGTGTGTGTACATAGTGTTTAAACCCTCCACACTGTGAGGACCACAACATCTGAATCCTACCCAAGGTATTCCTGTGGTCACTTTTCCATTAATAGAAGGGGCATGGGTTAGGATTTAAGGGTCAGTACTAATTGTACAAGGCAACAGATGGCTCTCAATGTGAAACTGGGGGAAAAAATGCTCTGTGGAGCAAACTAGCCATGGTACACCATGTAAAATAATTCAACTCTTATCTGAGGGAAATTTTCTCTTCAGATTTTCTCTTTACTAGGTTTGTGAATGGGGTGTTTATGGGGATGGTAACTAGGTACGCCTCATGAGAAAAGGATCAAAAGTGTAAGATTATGCATGCTTGTTCATAGAGCTGCATGCTAACACTCACAGCACCACTGAATCCTAATATAACTGTAAGAACAACATTAGGGAAAAAAAGCTTAAAAACACACAAAGGCAAGACTGGCGTCTAGTATTAAAGAACCGATGAGGGATGTTTTCTATCCGTTCCTATAGACAAGCTCTGCAGGAAGCATTTTTTTTATTCTTCAGCCCCCGGAGTTTAAGGAAACAGCACTTTGAAAGCCATGTGTGGGATAAATAAATTAAAGAAAAACATTTCTGGAGACGTGTTTTGGCAATAAGGCGAAATATCCACAGCTTGGCTTTTTAAGCAACACTTACAGCAGCATTGAAACGATGCTTGAGATGCGTTTAAGCTCCATTCAGACCGTGACTCTGAGCTAAAGCGTATTAGTGTGAATGCTTTGACATTTGTGTCTACCGCCATGATGAAGTCTGGCTCCTTAACATTCATAGCTTTCAAAGTTGGCGAGGCTTGTAAATATGCACTTGATTTTCTGTATAGAAGAAATGAACATCATTTAATCTCTAACTTCACAGAGCACAATTTGGCAAAGGCGTCATTCATCTTTCTTTATTTTTACACACTTTACGCTTTGGACCTGTCTTCACATTGGATTTACGAAGTGCGAACTTGGGTGAAACACAATAAAACTTGATGTGGCTGTGTTAGTGCTAATGTCAAGGACTGTTTCACCTGGGAGAAGAGGAAACAAAGCACTCTCCAATCCTTCTGGTTGGAAAATGCTTTATTAATTTCGAGAGAGAGAGGCAAGAGAAAGACTGGTGAAGGAACAGTTGTTTATGGCTACTTTAATGTTTTAACCTGAACATTTTCCCCTACCTAATTTGGTCATGTGCCAGTTCCCACCCAGCTGTACCCTATTATATACCAGCTACAAAGACAACCAAACATGTTTTTGAACTGTTTGCTGTTTGTCACCAGACAGTGTAACACATTTGAATGATAGTGCTATCTGTCTCCTTACACATAAACATACAATTGGGAAGTGATTGACAAGGGAATGAACATCATCCTCTAACTAACGGATTGTGGTAGCTTAGTGTTTATGGTGTTGGACTACTGATTGAAAGGTTGTTAGTTTAAATCCCAGGTCCACCAAGCTGCCACTGCTGGGCCCATGAGCAAGGCCCTTAACTCTCAGTTGCTCAGTTGTATAAAATGAGATCAAATGTAAGTCACTCTAGATAAGGGCGTCTGCCAAATGCTGTAAATATAAGTCTCAGATTAAAAAAAGGTATGACAGATACAGATACAACATTTGCTCCGTTTGTAAGTATGACTCGACTGGTTTAGTTTACACACCAAAAAGATGTGTATGGGAACCTTCCCACATCCCACTAGGTGAGCTTCAGGAACATGCACATGCACTGTGTGTGATCAATTTATCTGTCACTCGATTATTAATGCCTGTGACTGTGCTGACATCATTTGTGAGTCGAACGTCGCTTCTTTCGATTTGTAGACAAGAATTGCAATTGTGAAGCTATATATATATATATATATATATATATATATGTGTGTGTGTGTGTGTTTGTGTGTGTGTGTGTGTGTATGTTTGTGTAAACTAAACTAGTCGTAACTTACAAACAAAGCCGTATCCTAAGAAACAGCGAATTCCGTATCTGTGTCTATTGTGGTCGTAAATTTTGGAATCAAACTCTCTGGAGGAAAAAAAAGGATTGTGGTCAGGATTTTGTGTTTTGTCATTTTAATCCATAACAGAACTATACAGTAACTATACAAATGAAACTATAAATGGATAAAAAAATTACAATCTGTCATATAACCTGTGCTTAACAGGTTATAAAAGGAATGAAAACTTTGTGAGATGCTTTTCTTGGAAAATAATCAACTTCAGGATGGTAACTTATGTTGTTTTGTGTAGGTAAAAGTATCTTTACCCCTTAACTTGGCAGGAAACAGTAAAGAGGCTCATATGGCACTGATTACACCTGGAATTATACTAATACTGCTGGGAATAACTCTCAAACACACACAGGTACATATGTAAACACGTCTGCAGACATTTAGTCATAATGCAGATTACTTCCATCTTAAGTGCTTCAAGGTTTGATTACTGTAAGACAAATCCTGTGAAATCCATTCAAATAGAATCAGCATGAGCAGTAAAATCTTCCCAGGCTTTAAAAAAAAAAAGAGCTCTGGACACAAATTTCCTTCAAAGACTGTACAGAAACGTATCAGCTCACTAACTTGTTAGCAGTTTCTCTTTCCCTGTCTCAATAGAGCAAACATCATTCTGTTTGATGAGCGTTAGTGTCAGTAGTGAAAAGGCAAAGCCTGGGAAAATATAAGAAACACATTTCTAATGAGGTTTTGGCCTACTCTGTACCGATGCTTTGCTAGCTCCCTAACATGGTTGTCATTTAACAGATGAAGGAGTCAGAGAAGTGAATCTCCACCACAAAATAAAGTAACTTTTATGTACTTCATGTAAATGATTTTTCTCTTTCTTTTTATTTATTTTTTCTTTTCTTTTTTTTTTTTTTACATGATTTCTATCATACCCATAGTTTAAAACATGCATTTATATCACATGTGATTTCTAAATGATTCACTATTCACTTAGGATTTTTACAAATGATTTTTATATATGATTTGTACATGAGTCGTTTCTTTTTATGTGATTTTTCTTTACGTGATTCATTTAGTTTTTCCAGAATTCAATTTTCACCTGTGATTTTTACACCATTCATGTTTCACTTGCGATTTTTACAAATGATTCATTTATGTTCATATATGAATTGTACGTGAGTCATTTGTTTTTCTTTACTTGATTCCTTTAGTTTCACATGAGATTTGAATTCACTCATGTTTACATAAGATATTTACAGGATTATTTTTTTTGTTACATATGTTTCCATGTGACTGTGAGCAGGATTCATTTATTTCCACATAGGATTTAGGATTTAGACAATTGATTTTTTTTCCCCCCACATGATTTTTATACTGATATTCTGATATTTTAAATGATTCATATATTTTCACAAGTGATCCATATTTAATTCATTCATTTATTTATTTATTTATTTATTTATTTATTTATTTATTTATTTACAAATGATTTGTATTTAACTCATTTATGTTCACATGTGATCTTTATTTAATTCATTTATTTTCACTTGTGATTTTTACACAATTACTTTTAATTTCCACATGGAATTCATTGTGTGCATAATTAATCTTTATGTGTTTCACTCATGAATAATTTTAACATACAATATAATTTGTTTTTCTGTGAAGTGATTTTTATTTGATTCATTTATCACATTTTCAGTCATTATGAATGAGGATAAAAAATCTGGTTCAAGAGGGGGATTATTGTGGATGAAACAGTGTTTTTGTTCTTATAGTTTTAATATATACATAAAAAATGAGAGTGTGTGTGTGTGTGCATGTGTGTGTGTGTGTTTGTGTGTGTGTGTTTGTGTGTGTGCATGTGTGTGCATGTGTCTGCGTCATTCAGGGACAGTTGCGAGGTCTGTTTGAAACATGGTGTCACACACTCTGACTTCTGCTTCTCATTTTG
Organism: Hemibagrus wyckioides; assembly: GCF_019097595.1. Classification (NCBI taxonomy): domain Eukaryota; kingdom Metazoa; phylum Chordata; class Actinopteri; order Siluriformes; family Bagridae; genus Hemibagrus; species Hemibagrus wyckioides. The sequence continues at coordinate 5,553,791 of NC_080720.1, forward strand.
CTCTAATTGAATGTCACTTGCATTCTGAAATCGAGTCTTTTGCATGGAGATGAGATGAGCTGACCTTTGCTTTTGATCATAATTACAGCCCAGATTGTGTCAGAAATAAAAACTAATGACACGGAGTGATATGAAAAATGTCAGGAATAAAATAGATCAGAAAAAAAAAATGTCTCCACGCTCTTGACATATCATATTTATTCCATTTCTCTGAAGCATTGTTGTAATTATTAATGTATTTTTTTTTTACTCCTTATTTGTAAAGAAAAAGCACATTGTCTGAAGACGTGTGTGAGGACTAAAACACTTATGCTGATGTGATGCATTCATGATGTGAAACCCATTATTCAACCCACTTTGAACTTTCCACAATATCCCTTCTTTCCTCTTTGAATTTAACAATTGCTGTACCTTTTTTAATAAATAAAGACCAACATGTACTTCTTATCCATTTTGAATAACATTTAACAATGTGAAACATCTGTAAAAGAAGTTCATTCAGCGATAAACTGTTGTTTCCTCACCACCCTTATTTCCCCCCTCTCTTTTAAAAAGCGACAGTAAAGTGTAAACTCCTCTGTCCTGAATATATCACTTTAAAAATGATAGTTTTAACTCTGACACTGGAGACTCCTCTCTGAAATGTTATATAAATATAAAGTATCTGAAACAGACAAATTCACTATATCCCATATCCCAATTATGTTTCAGCAACAGTGAGCGACCTTCAAGTTGATAAGAACTTTAACCATAAGTAGGGCATCAGGATAGAGGGCAGAGAGGGTCAGGATCACTGATATCTCAGGAGTAGCATAAGTAGCGAGAGAGAGAGAGAGAGAGAGAGAGAGAGAGAGATTATTAAGTAGTATTATATATTATTTTCATGTAAGGTTAAGTGCAATGTGCTTTGTGTCATGACTGCAAGCAAGATTATGGACTATATAGTACACACACACACACACACACACACACACACACACAGCACACACACACACACACACTTTCCCATTTCTCGCTTCTCTGTGACTCCTCATCCCTATTCACAGCTTGACCATTCCCAGTCTCCCACAAGGTGTATTTTTGTCATCACTTGTGTGTCGTTTGTGTAAATGGAAAACTGCACTGTAACTATTTGATAAATTGCACTAACACAGGTGTGTCCCGTCTCTCTGTTCTAACAGTCTCAGCGCCGTGTGACCTTTCACCTTCCCGACGGCTCTCAGGAGAGCTGCAGTGACAGCGGTCTGGGTGAGCCCGAGTCTGTCGGAGGTGGGGCTTTGCTTTCTAAGCCCCTCCCTCTGGCACAGGAGGAGTTTTACGAGCAAGACAAAAGGACCGAGGCAGATGGCAACTCTGATCCGAACTCGGGTGAGTCCCGAACCAAATTTTATCAGGTTTAAGCAAATGTTAAATGTTGGTGATCAGCTGATGCTTGTCAGATATCTTTCACCCTTTTATATATGAAAGCCTGGTTTTCTTCGAAATATCAATCCCAGAGAAAGTCAGATGATGTGATCTTCTCTCTTTCTGTCTGGATTCATAAATATTCAGGAGCTATGTAAAGGATAGCTGAAGCTAAACTACGGATCCGGCTATTTTACACAACAAAAGCCATGTGTACATTATTCGCCTGCCTTTCTGTAGGTCACTGCATTACTGAATGGTTTTTATTCATGAAGGAATAAATCATTCACATCACACACTTGTAAACATGATATAGAAAAAAGCGAAAGGAAGACTGAAAAAGAGAAAGAGAAAGGAGATCGCTTTTATTCCTGTCTCTCTCTGTGCTCCTTTAATTCGAGGATGACGTTGTTACATTGCTTTGTGCTTTGGATGGATGGCAACTTAAATGCTCTGACCTTAACTTTAACCCAGTGATGGAGAAAAAGAAGTTATTTAACCTTGTAGACAGATCTTAACCTAGGATTTTTCACTTGATTATGGAGATTTTTTCTTCTTTGTAGATTATTGTTAAATATGGTAATATTGACAGAAGCTCTAAAGGTCCCTGGTTCAATTCTGGGTTCCAACAACTTGGAAAAAGTTAATTTAGTTGTATAAATGAAATAAAAGTAAGTCACTGGGCTTCTTCCAAAGGCTGCAAATGCAAGGTAAAAGGTAAAGTTTTCACACTGATGAGTAGAAGATGTACAGTACAATGGAAACTCTTTACATATATAGTGTATTTCCCACCAATTGGTCATTTCATTGGTATTTCTGACCAGTGAAAGAGTTTGCATGTTACACACCCCTCAGTCAATTTCCAAGAAATCAACTGAACTATCAATTTGTCCTCAGACTCAGATTCAGAAAACAATCATATCAATACGGACAATCAGGATGATGTCTTAAGAGTACAACTGCTATGAGAGCTTTAGTACAGCAGTTGCCACAGTATTTTGAGATCAAGTCTCCATCAGTGACCTCAGAATAGACTTCCTGTTAAAACCTGTTTTGACCATTTAGTACACAAAATGGAATCACTCAAGTGGTTAAAGCTCTTGGTTGTTGATTGGAAGATCGGGGTTCAAGCCCCAGCACTGCCAAGATGCCACTGTTGGGTCTGTGAGCAAGACCCTCAAGTCGTCCAAGGGTCCTGAATCATGGCTGACCCTGTGCTCTGACACTAACCCTTCAAGGATGGGATATGTGAAGAAAGAATTTCACTGTGCAGTAATGTATATGTGACAAATAAAGGTTTCTTAACTTATCTGGTGTTAAAGCTGAGTATGGGTTCCTGTCAAAGTTTCTTCCTCATGTCATCTCAGGGAGTTTTTCCTCACCACTGTCACCTCTGGCTTGCTGATTAGATAAAAACTGATACTTTAAAAGTCCTGAATTTATATATTTTTTTAATATTTCTGTGTGTGTCTTTACAAACGCAATACAAATAGAATCGCAGTTATGTAATTTGTTATAGAATGTTCCAGGAGAAAAAAAAATAGCTGTAGCTTCAAATCAAGCCTCACTTGTTTTTTTGTTTTTTTCTTCTTCTAGTTTGTATGCATTACCCTCACCTTGCGTTTGCTACACCTGTGCTAAAACTTATGCTTATCGTTCTCTTCTCATTGAACTGCTTTGTCGTATTAAACCTACATTACGCTTGACCTCTACTGCTGTCTGTGCAACTGCTCTCACCTGCCACTTCCCATGACATGTTCATATGGTCTTCCATGTTAAGCTGCTGTAATTTATTGGTTCGTGTTCAAACCCCTTCCTTTTACGAGAGCAGCGAGTGCTGCATGATTTGTTCTTATAAAGCAATAGACTTTCAACTCTTTCCACTTGCACTATTGAATCTCCTTTTTCGTGCCTAAGCATAGAGGAGTGGGTCGTTCTGTTTAATTCAACCTGCACAGATCTCTCAGATGCTGTTGCTCCTATTTAAATGAGAAGCTAGAGCTCAGCCCTGGCGCTATAATCATATTCGTATGCGCAGTGTTGCAGGAAAGCTGAGTAGAAAAAAGGAATATAGATAAGAATTGGATATCTCATGCAATTGTAAAGGATTGCTTAACTTAGTATTAGCACTTAGGTAAAGAAGGGAGAGTATTTTATTTCTTTCCTAGAAACTTCTATAATCTCAGAGTCATAATATAGCACTCAGCATGGTTGTTGCTGTTTGGCTTGATACAGCATTTGCATGTTTTAAAAAAATAAATGTTTAATGGCTTATCTTTGACCTCTGACCTTTCTAAACCAACCTTATGCTAAATCACAGGGCAACGTTACATCTACTCAGAGGAAAATGCTATCTGCCCTCTACCACATACATGAGCTCACGGAAGCCATTCTTCTTTGAACTCTTTCATTAACAAGGCTTCTCTACCAGCAGAACTACCTGAAATGTCTTTTGGTATTTCACCCCAATTTGTTTTGAGCTATTTCTTCAGAATTCACTTTTTAAAAAAAATCCTGAAACTTATTTATTCTCTCCACAGATGGACTTTTAGGGCCTAGGGGTCTCATGGAAGCAACAGAGATGTGTACACAGGAGTGTCTGGTGCTTGGCCACTCAGATAACTGCTGGATGCCGCCCAAATCACCTGCTTCGTCCTACGGAGGCAGCCAGAACGAGTGGACGAAAGACAAACTGCTGAACGGTCACACGCTAACCCGCGGCTGGAAGAGCAGCCACGAGCACTTCGGAGACAGGAAATCTTTCGGCGTAGGAGGAGTCGGAGTCAGCGGCCACATCACCGACATCCCATTGGCCAGTTTGAAATCCTATCAGGCCTCTTCTGGCTCTGAAAACCCAAAGGAGCAGCAGCTTTAAGAGCATTTACTCCGTAACTGCTATTTTATTCCTCTTAAAAAAAACAAAAAACAAATATTTTCTTTTCCTCATTTTTCTGTCCTTTTCTTAGATGGATGCTAATGCTGTGTGTTAGTGAGACGTACAGATTAGACAAAAAAGTGCTTATATACAGTACAGTTACTATGCGAAATCGAACTTTGCACGGAGATGTCTCAAGACCTTTGTTCTGAAGATATTAAAATAAATGTCTGGGATTTAATGCAAATTGTCATATACAAAAAAAAAAGAAAAAAAACCAACAACAAAGAAAAAACAAAAAAAGCGTGTATCATCTTAGGATGGAGACTGCAAATGTTCAGGAGAGAGACAGAAATGACGTGGGACTTTTGCTGTGTATACCAGTTTTAACGATAATATGGTTGACCAACATACAGTAAACCAATATTGTGACGTGGTTGTTTCTTGAGCTGTTTTTGGGAACTTTATTAATCTAAAACATCGAAGAAAAATGGAGAAAGCGTTGTGCTAATACACTGTTAGTGGAAACCTTGTTTTAGTCTCGTCATCGGTGGCGTGTCTGTAAATATAAATTAATACTAACCAATTTTATGTACTTGTAATACTCACATGGGTTAGATTAACGACCATGGCAGTTGTCATTTATGATTAATTTATTGGGAATCGACCCTGGAATTCCACTGATGTTTTTAATGTGCCCGGATTCACTTCCCCTCATGCAGTGAGAATAATGCAGCTGAAATGATTTCCTTGGAGATTTACACACTCACTTTCCTCAACAAGCTGTACAGTCACATTGGCCTGCTAATAGCTAACGGACTCAAATAACAATTTCCAGTCAGTTGTTATGTACTGTATGGCTAGAGGAGCTGGGAGAAATAAAACCCAAGTCCTACGCCTCACTAGTACTTTAATCTTGCTGCCAAGGGAGATTCAGGCAAGGGGAAGTGTACAAGGGGAAGGCGATGGGGCATTTAAAACAGAATTGGAACACAGCAAAGGGGTTGGTTTTAGTTTGTAGGTGGGAAAATATGCATTTATTTATTTCCTGTTTGTGTCTGTATAGAAGGATGACTGTATATTACCCACACACACACACACACACACTCTCCCACTATCTATACAAAAACAAAAAAATCTGTATGTATAAATAAAACCACATGACGCAACTCATACAAGTTCACAATTTGCATTTACTTAACAAACATATTTTTTCAAAACTATTTTATATTATAATATTATTGTAATCACTCAGTTTATACTTATGGAAGTTAAAAAAAAAACCTAAAAAAAAAAAAAAACTCGATGTCTTAAAAAGAAAACAACACAATGTTAAAATTCAACAGCAATATATTTGTAAATGTTTTATTTCAATATTGGTCACTATTGTAATGCTAAATTCAACCTGTGCTTAAAATCCAAAATAGAACATACAGCCTCCAAATTTATTAGTATTATTATATTTTTCTTTTCATGCCCTGTTATATATGAATGTTATTTTCAGCCTAGAGAATTGTGTGCATTTTTTGGGTTTCATGTGCTGTGCCTTCGTAAAGAAATAAAAAAATAAATGAATGAATATATGTCAAATTGTATGTCAAAATTCTGACTAAATAACTTGAGAAAAATTTGACGACATGTTTTCTCCGTATCCAGAAAAATTCTACCTGAACAATGGCAACAATCCACAATAACGACACACATTGAGAAGCATGTTCAGCAAATTTAAGGACTGCGTTACTTTTCTTATTTTTGATTTGAATTCTTAACTTACTTTTTTGTAAGGCATGAACAGCACGTGAAATGAGAAACAGCTTTAATGAGACTAAATTATTTCTCATGGTGTTTCGTTTGTTTTTGTTTTAGTTCAGTTCATTTGTAGAGCATTAATTTTGTACACACTGAATGTCGTGTTCATTTTGTACAGCACTTCCATATTTTATGTCCCAATATGAAAACATAAAAACAGGAGAAAAAAAAAACGGCAAGGAGATGGTGTGTATTGCTTTGAGCCAGTGTGTGTGGTTAGGGGATGTGTGAAATTATATTGATATTATTCTATTACTGCGTGTTGCCGCTCTACACGTATACAGCTACTGCAATAAATGGGTTAAATTTGTGCATGTATGTGACTTGTGCAATTTATCACCATAATTCACTTTTCCATTACACATTATATTACACTTTTAGGATTGTTCGGCTTTATTTGTCGTCCAACTTCAGTTAGTTCCTCAGGTGGCCACTGGAGGGAAACACTGTCCCTGAAAGGCAAACCAAAACTTATTGTTTTTCAAATGCGGTTTCTAATTGTTTTGCCCTTAGACCAAGATTTTGAAATTATATTTTGAGTTCTGATTAAGTTTGTTTAGTCTTGCTTGTTCTTAATCTAAAAACAGAGGTGAAAGAGACAAAATATTGCTTCAGTGTTTTGGTTCGTTCTCCTGTGTTTTCTGTTTTTGTCTTTTATTCAGAATATTTTAAAGCTTTCTTTCTTCAGTGGAATCTCGTCATACGAATTGAATTCGTTCTGGAGGCGAGTTCTTAAGGTGGAAATTTGTGAAACACATTTGCAAAACAAATTGTCCCATAAGAAATAATGTAATGGAGATAGTCCGTTCCAGCCACCCAAAAATATGACCAATATTCCCAATATGAAGCGTATGTAAACTGGTCGCTTACAAAGAACTGACCTAAGCCAAGCATTCCATGTCAAGGCTCCTCACAGGAAGTCATGCCACCAAGCTTGGGCTAAAAATAGAACAGACCACCCATGTCACCAGTCTGTCAACAAAAAAACGCCCGAAAATTCACCTAGCATTTGAACACAACATTGGTATCGTAGGTTGACTATTTCGGTACAGTTTTTACTGACTGTAAAAAAATCCTAAAATTCGTAAATTTTTTTGAACAGTTCCCGGACGTAAGCACAACTTAGCTAGCTTTCGGTTCGGTTTGTTCGTATGCCGAAAATTCTTCGAATTATTAAGAATTATTAAGAATTATTACTAAGCATTATTCTTCTTTTTTTTTTTTTTTTTTACAGAATTCCAATTCTTAAGGCGAAACTTCATATGGGAGGGCATTTATATGCTGAGGTTCCACTGAAAATTTTTTTTCTACAAAACATATTTGATTCCTGGGTTTATGCAGTCTGGAGGTTAGAGTTCTGTGCAGGTTGCTTGGTTTCAAGCTATGGGGATGTGGTTGGCTTAGTAGTTAAATCCTACTGGGCTACTTACTCCCAGGTCCACCAAGCTGACAATGGCTGTGCCCCTGAGCAAGGCCCTTAACCCTAAATTGCTCAGTTGTATGAAATGAGATGAATTGTAAGTCAAGCTGGATAAGGGTATCTGCCAAATGCCAGACATGTAAATGTAACCACAAATCAAGGAACTACCAGTAATAATCATTTACATTTCACCATCGAAAGTGTCAATGCTGGTATACCATTGCTTTACCCAATAAAGTTACTGCCATTCAGGAGCATCTGTACTCCAGTAACCACTCCTACAGATATAGAAACTATAAGAAACTCAGAAATGCTAATGGCCAATTTCCAAATCTGACTTTCTGATGTTGAGATAGCTAACATCCAGGGCGAATGACCACTGGATGTGAAACGATATTTTGGGAGAGACACACAGATCATTATTTTGCTTCTACCACTTCTCCAGAGACCAGACCATGGATAGCTGCAACGGGTTGTTCCCGAGTGTCCACAGTGATGCCTCTGTTGGCTTAGGTACTGTTGCAAATGTTGTAATGTTTTCCACCATTTTCTTGCTATTTTGAAATGTTAACTCTGTCTGATCCAAATACCTTCTGGGGAGGAAACCAATATGTACCGTGTAAGGCCAGACAGCTGGTTCACAATTTAGGAAAGGATTGAATAGATGCCCAGTATCCTTACTGGTCACTGGAGTATGAGGCAATTTTTTTTTATTTAAGCAATGCCCCAGAAGTTATACCTTAACTCATTTCTGATGTTTGTTGTAACATGTCAACAAATCACTATTTACAATATATATTTATGGCATTCTGGTTTTCTTGAAATCTTTCTGTGAAAATAGTTAAAAAACGTTTGAGCAACTTGTCAAGAAAGATCTAATGGCCAATTTGAGAAATTCCAAATTGTAGATAGAACCATGGACTTTCCAGTAGACTGTTTGCTTAGTTTGGCCATTTAAAGCAGATGCTTTTATTGCCAAACAATGAAATACACCCCCTAACTCAACTGTAATTCTGAGACAGATAACAGCTATATAGAACTCAAGTAATGCTTTATTTCTCCACAGTCATGGCTCTTGATTGTATGACTTTCCTTTTCATTGTGATATTAGATGCATTAGATGTGAGTCAATTAAGTTCATTTGCCTTCTACTCAGTCTCTCAAATAGTGGACAAAATAACCATTGACTCTCAAACTGGATAGGAAGAGCTAGGGTTAGCTCTAGTATGACCCAACAAAATTTTGGACTGTCTATTCAGTAAAATCTATCACTATCACTTTATCGCATTACCAGGCCTTGTTTCTGAAATCTGATGCCCTTTGAGACATTTTATCTGCATGTTGCAGGAGACAACCTTCACCTTCAGCAATCTCTTCACCTGCCATTCATGGATGACAAGAAGAAAATTCTCTAATACATTTCTTTTCGTAAGGACAATTGCTGCTACTTTTGTCATTTGTGTCTCAAGTAAATCATCCTAAAGGGGCTACTTTACTCATTATTCATTGATTAATTTCCCTTCTAATTTCCTGGTGGGGGTTTTGGTGACAACCAGCTGAAAATGTCAATCCTGGTTTTGCCAAGCCTAGCCATTTACATTTCTGGCAGACACCCTTATCCAGAGGAACTTACAATTTGTCTCATTTTATGCAGCTGAGTGTTAAGGTCCCCTTGCTCAGGGAACCAGCAGTGACAGCTTGGTGGACATGGGATTTAAGCTCACAACCTTCTGATCGATAATCCAATGCCTTAACCACTAAGCTACCACATCCCACATAGCCACAAATTCCAACTCCTCCACAGAAACCTCTGATGTTCCAAAACCAGATGTGAAAATTATATCAAGCAGGTTGTCTGTCTGGAGTATGTATTACATGGTGTGTTCCTGACACAGCTATTGCATGAGCTAACTAGCTCTTTGTAAGGTGCCCAAACCTCCATAAATCCACACCTCTACAAATCTCTTCAGCTTTTCCAACTTCAGAGGATTGTCAAGCTCTTTCATAAAGTGTAAGACCAGTAACCTTGGAGAAGCACCTCATGTTTTCATCCATTTTTTCCACCTGTGACCAGCTTATCACCAGCATTACTAACAAAACACACCAATGAAAAAACAACATTCTTAGTGAAACTTTGACATTTCCCAGCAAGACAAGAAAATTCCTGTATCATGTAAATATCATGTAAATGTATCTGGTATCCAATGCCAAACATCAATTAAAACAGAGAATTTATGTTATACTTGCATAATGGCTTTTAAAAGTAATACAAACAAACCAAGAAGAAACATTAAAACACTTCAATCGATAAAGACTTAAAAGATATCCAAGATAAGAGAAGCACAATAGAGGAAACCCAGCATAGCAGAAAACAACACACAGTATAAGTTTACAATGTGGACTAGAGAAAAATCAAAGCATATCAGACCCATCTGACATATAATAATACAAACAACCATAATTATGAGAGCACTCACCTTTGTGTATTTCAAAAGAGAGCAAAGCAGATTAGACATTTGTGTCATCAGCTTTTCCACAAAATGCCTAGCCCAGGAAAAAGAGGGATAATAAACATATTAGGCATGTCAGCATGACAGATAACTGAAGAGTAATATTGCTTATCAGAGCATAGAGCCTGACCAACTAACCAGACATTTGCTGTGCTCTACAACAAACATAAAATCCTTGCAAGTCTGTAGCTTACACAGCATTATCATTAATTAAGTCATTGACATGTAAAAAAAGGCTTAAATAATTATATAGAACAGAGCATTATGTAAATGTACGTTTATGACATAATGTACGTCACAACAAACGGGGGGGAAATGAAGAGGACTTGGAATGAATGAAAGGGGAAAGAAGGTCCCATTAATCACAACAGTAAGTAGGTGAAACTACACTGAGAAGAAATATAGCATACAAGTGAAATATTTATTAGTAATAAAAAGCATTAGCACTTGCATTAAATTTTATTAAACTGAATGGTACATGTGCCTACTGGGTTAGAGACATTGTAGATAAACATATCAATTTTTTTAAACCAGCAACCAGCTTCCAGTGCATAATCTGTGTACATGGCCCATAGACTACAAAGAATTACAGTTTATAAACCCAGGCTCACAGTGTGACTTAGAGACCCCCATGTTGTGATTAAGAAGAAGTGATGTACCACTATACAGAAAACACTATCAATGCTGGTGGGGCACTGCTTAATCCAAAATATATTACTGGATATTTAAAGTGAGTAGTAAAGATTGAACACACTCCGCATTCATTCATTCTATCCCAGTGAGGGTAATGAGGGTAATGGTGTATCTGAATCCTATCAGTGGAATTCTAAGTGCAAGGCTGGAATAAACCCTGAACAGTCCATATGTCCATATGGAGGTCGTTTGTGCTTTGTGTCGCTGTGCCCACTATGTTATAGTTAATGCAGTTAAAAGACATCGTAAAGCAAGATCTGTGCATTATGGGTATACATGGCCCATCGACCTCAGAGAATTACAGTGTACAAACACAGGCTCATAAGTATCTCCGAGACCTCCATGTTGCTATTTACCATTACACAGAGAACACTATAAATGAGGTGTGGAATTCTGTGGGGGCAATGGTTCATTTAAAGCGTATTACTGGATATTCAGATTGAATAGAGGAGATTGTGAACACAGTCTGCATTCATTCATTCATTCATTCATCTACAGTAACCACTTTATCCTGGCAAGGGTAATGGTGTATCTGGATCCTATCCAGGGAAGACTAAGTGCAAGGCAGGAATACACCTTGAATGCAACACCACTGCTGGACACACTTTTGCAATCTAGCATTTTTTTTGTATTATTATTGTAGTTCAAGACAGAGCCACAGTCACCCAATCAGTGGGTGTCAATTATATAAGCATAAGTCATACATCTTGGCATGTGTCTAAATATAAACACATAAGCATATTTAATGGCTATTTCTCTCTCTCTCTCTCTCTCTCTCTCTCAAACAATCTCTCCTACACAAGCCTGGAAATCATTGTGGCAGGGCAAATCCCATACGATTGTATGTGTTTAATCCTATACAATTTGATCTGTGTGTGTGTGTGTGTGTGTACGTGATGAACAGCAATAAAACTGAGCTTCTTTTCACCCTAAAGCAGCTCTGTGATTTTTGGTGGATGACTTCTTCCTTTTTACGGGTAAGATGTCAGGATTATGAGAATTAAGATAGTCCTCGTTCAATAAACTTATTAAATAGCTCCAGCACTGAATGCACCACTATTATTATATCATTCTTTGGAAAGCTAAAGAAACACCGCTCTCCAGCCACCTCTTACTTTGCTTAATGCATTTAACACCTTTAGTGTTCTGCTTTCCTTTTGTGCGTATTATGATGAGTTTCAATAAAAGCAGCTGGCAAGTAAAATTCCAATTATGTATATATTACTTGGCCATAATGTAACAAACATATTTTAGTATTATATTCTCTGTACTATTTAACAGATTGTTCCCTTTTTAAACATGGGCAGTGCAGTGGGAAGAATTAAGTCTGGGCTTAATCCTGATTTTAGGTTGCTACTGTATATGTGCTGCGGTGTTTCACAGGTTCTTCCTCTGTCTTTTTTTTCTAAATCTACACTAGGTAGTTTTACTATATTGAAAAATACCTATATACTGTGTGTGTGTGTATGTGTGTGTGTGTGTGTGTGGTGCCCTGGGATGAATTGTGATGAATTCCATTCCTGGGATAGGCTCCAAATCTTCCACAACCCTGACAATGATAAATTATTATTGAAGATAAATGAATAAATTCTTTTAAACATTTTTTTCACACATGCATTGCTTCATTTTGTCTTTACTTAGTTTCAAATTCATGCCTTTCTCTCTCTCATGCTTCTGTTCAACTCTGTTATAGCAAATGGGGTATCATTGACATTTGGTGAACATGTCATCTACTGTGTCAGCATGTGTTTTCTTCTTTCTCTGCCCACTTGCCTCTGACTCTATGAGTCTCTCTCTCTCTCTCTCTCTCTCTCTCTCACTCTCTCTCACTCTCTCAGCCTGTCTCTGTCTTTAAAACCTTTTCACAACTTCAGTCTGATTCCTTTAGTCATCCATCTGCGTGCCCTTTGCAGTCTGTACTGTTCGAGTCGAGTTGGGGTCGATCGGGTCAGGTTACGTTCTGATAAAGTGCATAAGTGAGGGCTTGTTCCAGCACACACACACACACACATACACACAGGCAGACACATACACACACACACACACACACACACACTCAGCCTTTGCTTGAAAGTCTTTGAATAGCTGAAGTAAGCTCAGCTAAATCTCAGACAAAAGGAAAAAAGCATATTTGCCTCTTGCTAAATATTAGCCATCGACCCAGCCTAAAAGGACACTGATGCGCAATTCCATCAGCTTTTTTCCAGTACTTTGGCCTTCTAGGAGACATTCTGTCAGACTAGGCTCAATTTCATCCCTAGGGATGCATGCCCAGGGCATCCTCCATCACTTATATTCCAGCCAAATCCCACCCCCATTTTGCCTTAGGATTAGTTTCACTTGTTTTAGTCTCCAGACCCTTGTACATATGACCTTCAGTGGACTCAAGAGGGTCAATCAGATATATTGTGAAATGTAATTATACTTGTTCTGAAGGTCCAGCAGGTCCTGCCTGATGTGGAGACTTTTGTCCCTTTTTGAAAGTTGCTTGAATGATGGGATCTGTTGTATATGGCTGTCTGCACCATCTGATGTCTTCCTTTAATTGGCTGTCATCTGGGTTGTATTGGGGATTATACTGTCACACCTATGCCCACTTACCCTTTCAGTGTTAAATGTAGCTGGAACACTGATCATTGACTTCAGCCATGTAGTCATCACCTTAACCTCCATTACCTCCATTGCTTGTTGTTTAAATAATCTTTTAGGACTTAGGAGAAAAAGGAAAGAATACCAGGAGACAAAGAAAGGAGATCAGAGAATGGAAGTGTTTGACCAAAAGAAAGAGAAAAGAACTTACAGATGAAAAGACAAGGCAAACATCCAGACTTAATTCATGCTGCCTGAAAAGTCAAGAACCAATAATTATTTTCACCATATGCTGTACATGGTCACCCTTATGCTCTATGCATTTTCTCAGCTGCTGTGTCATGTCTTTGCCAATTTTGCTCAACATATTCCCATTGATTCTTGACTTTTGAGACACCATGTATTGGCACAGGGAATGGAACAGAAGCGGATATACAGCCATAACCAGATGTAGAGACAGAAATTGAACTAGATCCAGGAACAGAACCTGAGCTGGCAAAGACGAGAAGCATGGCAGAGATCCCTTAGACCATCCAGGACACAGACTGAAGTAAGTCTAGAAAAACTTATAGCCGTAGCTGTGAAGATAAATTAAGTATGAGGTGGATAGATCTAGCTCAGCTGACTATAGAGTGGTCAAGTGGCCAAGAGAATAAAACCACAGGGCAATCTCATAGCTATGAAAAAGATTTGACCAATCCTTTAAAGCTTTAACACCGGGTAACATAACCGGGTAACACAACCAGTGCCTGTGGGTTGAGGAAAAGACATTCACTTGCACTTGAGAGAGGAAAAAAAACCAGGAACTTCCCTGTATTTCTAAAATAATTACTGGAAAATAGAAAATAAATGCGGGTCAGCAGGAATTTTGGTCAAAAGAGATGACTGAGAAGGATCAAAATATAGACAAGTATATACATGCATTCAATCACCGCATGGACTTCTTGTCTTCAACTAACCTTTTTTTTTTTTCTTAAAATCTCAGTACTGCCAATCAAATTCCATTTCCAAAGCCAGTATCTCTGCATGTAGCCTAAAAAGACATTCTACATCAATTTGCAGTGAAGGCTTCTCTAACATGCAATCGCCAGAGGCAGCTGGATGTACATGCGGAGTCTCTTTATTGCACTTTTCCCAGAAATCAAGGTCGAAATCCACTGTAGCAAATCTATACTTATAATCCACATGGACAGGTAGAGGTCAGAACAAGGAAAGATCAGAAACCAAGAAACCTTTTAAAACTAGGGGACTAAAAGCTTTGAGAATGTATATTATTATTACAGTGTTGCCACTTTACTGGTACTAAAGGGTTAAAGGGACCAAATAGAGAAAAATGCTAACTGGGAAGTGATGCCGTGGTCAGGGCATAGTGGATATTGCCTAGGAGATTTCTCATTGCTTCATGGATCTGCTATTAGTAAAGACAAAATAAAATAAAAATAAATAAATAAATAAAATAAACTAATCTATCAATAAGGGTAACTGAGGGCTTTTCCATTTCCATTTAAAGTATAATCTGATCTCATGGATTTTGTCATAGGTTTTACATAAATCCTCCAGCATTACTTTATAAAATATTTATACCACCATCATGAATGTGTTATGAATGCCTCAACTATGGGGACCCTTAAATAAAGTGCTATCTTTATCCCTATATGGAAAATAGACAGAACAGCCATCACTCCAGGGTGAGTTCACAGACAGAGAATAAGAAAGAAAATCAATTTGCATTCGGCTAAAAGCACTAACTGGCAAAAATAAGCATTATTTCAGTAAGAGTGGGGTGTTTTACTTCGGCAAATGTCTAATTTTTTCCTCACAAGCCTTTCAAAAAAAAAAAAAAGAAAAGTTGTTTGTTTCAAACCATGCCAGTGGCGTCAGTGGGATTTAGCTCTTGCTTCATTTCTACTTAAAGAGAGTGATGCAGCAGCACTTTAGACCTTTAGTTTGCTTAGCTCTTACTTCCTCATTTGTACACTCTTCTCAAACAGACACTTTCATGCTAATACTACTGTCAATGCCATCACGATCATCAGCTTGAAAATGGTGTCTTATATCTGTAATACAACTTTCAGTACAACTTTACTGGATTTCTCACTAATATGATATTGAACATTGCTGGAAAATGGTGAGTGAGACAAAAATCTCTTTAGGACCTAACAGAGAATATTGGCCGTTATTCCTTACATTTAAGTATTTACATATTTTCTCCACTGTTTTGGCATTGCCTTCTCACTAGAATAATGAAAGTACAGCACCAAACAACAGAATCGATGAACAGTTCAGAAATATTTCTATATAGATATTTAGTATTCAATGATTAAAGGAAGGAGGTTTGATACGGACTCAGTTTTCTGTTATAGTTTTATTACTAAAGACCGATAGATAAAAGTTCTTGTTTTGTGTTTCACAACAAAAGAACTTGCCAAGCCCAGCTTTTAGCATTAGTGTGTGACTAATGCTTTTTAGTGTGTTAATGCTTTCTGGCAGAATGATAGAGAGTTCCAGAATCTTGTTTCACCCAACAGTGACTCGCAAACTAACCTGTTCAAATTGAGAGAGAGAGAGAGAGAAAGAGAGAGAGAGAGGCATTAAACTCTCTGGCAGTGATGTAGCAGTGGACTTCACATAGTATAGCAAGGATCTCACTGTTACTCAATCTTCAGGCTCTTACCGGCTCTTTAAGAACTTTCAAGGGTGTCTTGGATAATTACGTGCTATTAGACTCATAAAAATGGCTTTTACTTGGAAACCATTTCTGATAGGAAACTGATAGGATTCTTTGGTAAAAAAATAAAAATAAAAATAAACATTTTTTTTAATGAAAGATTGTAGGTGCAATTTTATTGTATGTTAAAGATGAATCTATTCCACATATAATAATAATTATTACTACTACTACTACTACTACTACTACTACTACTAATAATAATAGCACATGCAGTTTCACTAAGTCACCAATAGAGGGCAGTCACTGTGTAGAATTATTTACTGTATTGAACACTGGAAATCCACGGCACTTGTTAATAACTACCCTGTCCTTTTACTTACTAATAACTACCTTATGACAACACACACTTTACAAGCTTCGCATAGTAGTAATTACTCAATTTGAAATCATTTTGCACTTTATTTATTTATTTATTTATTTATTTATTTATTTAATGCTATACATTGTCACCAATAACACCTAAAGCTGAATTTTCCAGGACTCCATTGTAAAACACATTAAAAAGTACTACTGGTAAATAGTAGGTGTGTCTGCAGGCAGGGATCGAGATCTATATAAAGTAAAATATATTTAATTTGGCTTTATCTGCACACACACATACACACGCTGCTCAGGCAAGGATCCTGTAAGTAATCACAAGCTCACGTTTGAAATATTAAAGGGTCAGCATGTAACCCTTGACATGGTGGTGGTATACGTAAGCACCGCCCCTCAGTAAAAACCACCAATCACATTACACCATTTCAGTCAGTCATTTCAAGGTCATCTTGTTGATCCTCCCTTAAGCAGATAGGATGCTTGCATCCTATATTCATTTACAACTAAAAAAAATAAGCCCAGAGCATCGCTTATATGGCTGCTGAGTGCTCAGGCTTACTATAAGGACATTGAGAGCAGCTCAAGATGAGCCGCATTTATAGACTTACTGTTGAATTGTACATCTTTGAACAACACCTGAACAATTAGTGTCTACTAGAGCAATTCCTTGGTAAAGCTGTCTGTTAATAGCTGTTAACATATTAATGCACGTTAATCAATAGCTACGAGCTGGAAGAGGTTAAAATGAGTAAATGAGTATAATTTCTTCGCAATAAACTGCGAAATATAAATAATCTGTACATTTTTAAGTTCTTTAACTGGAAATATAGAGAGCTAATCGCTGTTAACAGCAAGACAGTTTACAAATACAGGTCTTTATAAGGTCTCAGAAACGCATAGTAACAGGTCAACTTAAATGCTTTATCTATTTGTATCCATCCATGTCTTTATGCTAATGCTAGATCCACCGCTTCAGTCCTGAATGATGAATGTGTGACGTTTAAGAGTGCAGTGTTGTGACAACCGATCGCAGAACACACTCACGCACCAATTCACACACTACAGATAATTTAGAGATGCCAATCAGCCTACAACACATGTCTTTAGACTGCGGGAGGAAACTGGAGTACTTGGCGGAAACTGCCAAAGCACAGGGAGAACTCCATGAAAGCAGGTTGGAGGTGGAAATCGAACCCTCAACCCTGGAGGTGTGAGGCAACTCAGCAAATGTGACATATCATTATTACTATTATTATTATCATTGTTACTACTACTACTTCTACTACTACTACTAATAATAATAAATTAAACCTTATAATACATAACAAATGTGACACAAAGAAAAAGAATACAGTGGAACCTTGGCATACGAATGCCCTCCCTTATGAATTTTCACCTTAAGAAGTGAAATTTTGCTAGAAATTTGCATCAACATACATAGCATTTTCAGCATACGAACGAGCTAAACTGAACCGAATGCTGGCTAAGTTGTACGTATCTGGGAGCCGTGGGAGATCTGTTCTATTTTTAGCCTAGCCTTGGTGGCACGACTTTGTGTGAGGACCCTTGACATGGAATGCTTGGCTTGGGTCAGTTCTCTGTAAACGGCCATACATATGCTTCGTATTGGTAATATTGCTAATATGTTTGGGTGGCTGGAATGGATTATCTACATTTACATTTACAGGAAAATTCGTTTCACAATACAAATTTTCACCTTAAGAACTCATCTCCAGAACTAATTCAATTTCTCTGCAGACGTTCCACTGTATATACATCCAAGCTACAATTACTTCCTTAATCAGTAATCAGTTTTGTGAAATATAAGCACAGACTAAGCAGTTCACTGGATTATTCAGTATGTATGTGTGTGTGTGTGTGTGATGGATGTTTTTTTTCTCTCAGTATGATGCCTGGATGCATGCTGCTAAAATGATACACATGTAGCTGTGCTATTCATTTAATGTATCTATTTATCCTATTATCCTCCACAAAGTGAAATAACTCATGGCACGTATCAGACTGCATCTTTCAAGCAAGACAACAACAAAGAGACGAGAGATTAATAATCGTGTTTGGGGGGGATTTGATATTACTTCTGATTGAATGATTTAAACAAAATGCTGTTTTTTTGGCAAAACAACACGACTGTTGTTTAGAGATAATTGAGTGAACCTCATTTCTAAACAGAATGTACAATGTTTGAGAGGTCTACGTTTGTGGATTCAAGTTCCAAAAGTGCTCATAAGAAAAAAATACATGCATATGGAATGAAGTAGAGGCTGGGGCTGATTTATTTCTAGCCCTGGCTGTAGATTTACTCAGAGTTTTGCTGCCTCTTGTCATGGAGACTCGAAGAGTTGGGTGCCAAAGCAGGGCTTTTAATAACAAAAAGTGATAGGGCAAAAATAACGGAAATAAAACCAGGCAAATGTATTGGGACAGTAATGAAAATAGAACCAGGCAAAAGTATCAGGACAGTCATGAAAATAGAACCAGGCAAAAGTATCAGGACAGTCATGAAAATAGAACCAGGCAAAAGTATCAGGACAGTCATGAAAATAGAACCAGGGAAAAGTATCAGGACAGTCATGAAAATAGAACCAGGCAAAAGTATCAGGACAGTCATGAAAATAGAACCAGGGAAAAGTATCAGGACAGTCATGAAAATAGAACCAGGGAAAAGTATCAGGATAGGCATGAAAATAGAACCAGGCAAAAGTATCAGGACAGTCATGAAAATAGAACCAGGGAAAAGTATCAGGATAGGCATGAAAATAGAACCAGGCAAAAGTATTTGGAACGGTGATGAAAATAGAACCAGGCAAAAGTATTTGGAATGGTTATGAAAATAGAACCAGGGAAAAGTATCAGGACAGTCATGAAACTAGAACCAGGGAAAAGTATCAGGACAGTCATGAAACTAGAACCAGGGAAAAGTATCAGGACAGTCATGAAACTAGAACCAGGGAAACGTATCAGGACAGTCATGAAACTAGAACCAGGGAAACGTATCAGGACAGTCATGAAACTAGAACCAGGGAAAAGTATCAGGACAGTCATGAAACTAGAACCAGGGAAACGTATCAGGACAGTCATGAAACTAGAACCAGGGAAAAGTATCAGGACAGTCATGAAACTAGAACCAGGGAAAAGTATCAGGACAGTTATGAAACTAGAACCAGGGAAAAGTATCAGGACAGTTATGAAACTAGAACCAGGGAAAAGTATCAGGATAGGCATGAAAATAGAACCAGGCAAAAGTATTTGGAATGGTTATGAAAATAGAACCAGGGAAAAGTATCAGGACAGTCATGAAAATAGAACCAGGCAAAAGTATCAGGACAGTCATGAAAATAGAACCAGGGAAAAGTATCAGGACAGTCATGAAAATAGAACCAGGGAAAAGTATCAGGATAGGCATGAAAATAGAACCAGGGAAAAGTATCAGGATAGGCATGAAAATAGAACCAGGGAAAAGTATCAGGATAGGCATGAAAATAGAACCAGGGAAAAGTATCAGGATAGGCATGAAAATAGAACCAGGCAAAAGTATTTGGAACGGTGATGAAAATAGAACCAGGCAAAAGTATTTGGAATGGTTATGAAAATAGAACCAGGGAAAAGTATCAGGACAGTCATGAAACTAGAACCAGGGAAAAGTATCAGGACAGTCATGAAACTAGAACCAGGGAAAAGTATCAGGACAGTCATGAAAATAGAACCAGGGAAAAGTATCAGGACAGTCATGAAACTAGAACCAGGGAAACGTATCAGGACAGTCATGAAACTAGAACCAGGGAAAAGTATCAGGACAGTCATGAAACTAGAACCAGGGAAAAGTATCAGGACAGTTATGAAACTAGAACCAGGGAAAAGTATCAGGACAGTTATGAAACTAGAACCAGGGAAAAGTATCAGGACAGTCATGAAACTAGAACCAGGGAAAAGTATCAGGACAGTTATGAAACTAGAACCAGGGAAAAGTATCAGGACAGTTATGAAACTAGAACCAGGGAAAAGTATCAGGATAGGCATGAAAATAGAACCAGGCAAAAGTATTTGGAATGGTTATGAAAATAGAACCAGGGAAAAGTATTTGGAACGGTGATGAAAATAGAACCAGGAAAAAAGTATTGGAACATGAAATGGAGGCAAAGTGGATAATGCAAATCAGCAGGAACAAGGCACTAGTCAAACAGACAAAAGTCAACAAGGATATCAGGAATATCAGAAGCTAAACTGGTTTGAATTTGGAATAACAAGCAGAGTCAAAAAAAAACTGAAAACACACAGTGAAAAAGAGAAACGGCTCAGACCTACAGAACTGAGAGTAAACCTCACAACGAAGTGCTGGTGGAGTCAATGGCAGCATCCATCAATACAGTAGCCACTTTAAAAAAAAAAAAAAAAAAAAAAAAAAAAACCTCTTCATTCAGACTGCATTAGCAACGTGAATCTCGGCCAAACAGATCATCTCATCTCCAAAACTCACTCAAACCACTAAAACACTTCACAGAAGCCTCGAAATAAGCTTGTTCAAGCATATCACTGGCACCGGCTCTCACTCAGAAAGCACACACTGTCACTCATAACACACTGACCTAAAAAGCACTAACAACAGGAAGCATTACATAAATGATGAATTTTTGGGTTTGAATGAATTTTTTTTTTACACAACTCTGTATTTTGTTATAGAATTAGAATATCAATGTCACCTGTTCACTTCATTGACTGTACGAAAATATTCGTAGTGTAACAAAAAAAAACGATCAGAAATGCTGCCTTATTTTCATTCTCACTCTCTCTGATGCTCTTCTTTCCTACACCATCCCGTCTTCCATCATCGAGATTTCCAAATAAATAAATAAATAAATAAATAAATAATTAAATAAATATTTCCAAAACTTTTTAACAGGACACCTTGGCAGGCTTTCGGCTGAAATCGCAGTCAGCTATGTTGGGAATGATTATTATTTATTTAATTGTAAATTTTCTCCTAAGATATTCACTATATTTCAGTTTAGTTACTGCAGAACTGCACAGAATTTGCCATCCTTCTGTTTTGAATAAGGGTTTATCGGTTTTGAATGCTTAGTATGTGAAAAATGCGGCAAATATCTAGTGTTTTGCAGGTGGTGAAGTGTGAACGACAAAAAAGTGTCCACAGATTTTGGAAGAAGCGGCCATTGAATGTATTCTGTGTGACTGAAAAATGATTGACAGTCTGGTCTGGATTGACGTCTGTTTCGGTGACTCTGTGAAGAGTTTTGACAATCTGACCAGTTTTGAACAATTGCATATAAGCAAACAAAACAACTGTAATCATCGTGAATCAATGAATTATTAATTATTAATCAGTATTAATTATTTATATTAATTATTGCTCAGCAAACTAGTGATGGTAAACATTGCAGTTGTGAAGATATTCTCTTTCTGGCTGACTATTTAGATGGAAATGCAGTGTTTTTAGTTTGTGTTTGTGTGTGTGTGTGTGTGTGTGTGTGAATGGCAGAGTTTAGGGGATTGTTAACTAAGTGCACCTCATGGGAGAAGCATAAAAAGCCAGAGAAAAAGAAAGAGTAAAAAGGAAATTTCTCTGCCTCAGAGTCATTTCACAGAACCCTGAGAGGAAAGGGAGGTAATTTCCTCTCCGTCATGTGGATCAGCATAAATTAGCATGGAAATGGTAAAATCGGTGTGGGAGCTGTAAAATCCTCGGCTGCTCTAAATGGGAAATGTGTGTGAAGTTTCATAAATACCAGAAGTTTGGCATTTAAATAAGGTTCATCTGTTGCATAAGGTCTTCGTATACATTTATTTATTATACAATCAATGAGAGGTTTTACACACACACACACACACACACACAAAGAAAGAAGTCCTCTAAGTTTAAGGACACTACACTTCAACAAGGGTGACAAATAGAGGTGGTGCGGTTATAAGAAGGAAAGTCTTTTCAGTAACGCTTCAAGGGTCGTTTAAAAAGAATTCAAATGCTCTAGCGAAGCTCTATTCAGAGAATCTTGAACCCGTGTTAGTGTAAATCCTCTGACGCAGATGACTCACATCTAGATTTTCCACCCTGAGCTTTTCAATCCTGCTTCGTTCAAAGGCGCTCGCCTATTTTCTTTAGGACTAAAGAAAGCCTGATCATAATTTAATCACAAGCTGAGCTGAAGTTCACAAGCACTTCGGCTTTCTGAAAGGCATCATCTCTCTCGTTTTTCCCTCCTACATGGCGATCATGTAGAGTCTATGAACGGCAAACTGATTTTCTCATCATGGCAAAAAGGCAAGCTGAAAGTGTGTGTGTGTGTGTCTGTGTGTGTGTGTGTGTGTGTGTGTGTCTGTGTGTGTGTGTGTCTGTGTGTGTGTGTGTGTGTGTGTGTGTGTGAGAGACACAGCTGAGCTGAAACGTGTCTCGTTCAAAAAACACAAGGCCACACACTCTGCCTTCTGTTTCTCACTTTTCTCTAATTGAATGTCAGTCGCCTTCTGAACGGTTTGAGATCAGCTCGTCCTCGTGGCGCTGAGATTATCTGACCTTTGCTTTTGATAATAATTACAGCATGTGTCAAAAAATAAAAAATAAAATGCAAGATGAAAAAAAAAGGTCCTTTCAATCCGAAAAGGTTAAGAAGAAGCTCAGTGTTTTAAGATCTAATGAAATGTCATTTGACTTCCCTGAAGGTGGGATGGAAATAGCAATGCTCTCCGATCGTTAATTAAGTTTACTGTGATTAGTCAATGACCTCATTTCACGTATACAGCATTTTACACGGTTTGAGTCAAACCCTTGATGTGTTTATTATACTCGGTGTGAATTAAAACAAATGTTCATGTGACACAGAGGTGAGCCACAAGAAGAACCGCTGCATTTAGAACCGCAATTTTCTCAGTTCAATACAAATTCATTCATATTTTTTTTCTAAAGAGACAAATCCAAATAATTGGCTTGAATGAGTCCTCAAATGAAATCCGGTGGAAAATACTACAGTCTGATATTTCTACAGTTTCAAAACTTTACTTCCTGCAACCAGTTCTTATGTATACATTTGCCCCAAAAAAACATGTAACTGTGGTTTCATCTTAACCTGACATTTACAACTGCTCATTAAATGACTATAGGGACACAACAAGGCAAAAAAGAGGTAGAAAGGAAGCAATTGTTGGTGCCTCTATGAGTGTACGTCGCTAAGACAATGAGCTTGCTCCACTAATATGCTAATGAAGCTAATCTAAAGCCTAGCAACACAACAGCACACAACATGTACATGTGAACCTAGCATAAGATGTCATCTCACCTCCATCTCCAAACCCAGCTGAATTGAAGCAACCAACATACAGGAAGTAAAGCATGAGTACATGCTGTGTAGTACGGATTCGAGATGCAAGATACACAAGGTTCGAGCTGAGCTGAAGACTGAACTGAAGATGCAATTTAGATTTCTGACCAGTGAAAACAAAGGTCTTAACCCAAAACACTTTACATGTTCCATTTCTATTGTGTTTGCTTTATTTAGTTTGCCTCGTAGCCGTGGATTGGAGGATTGTAATCCCGCCTCTGCCCTGTTTGCCCCCATGCTTCTGAGGTTTTCTCTGGGTACTCTGGTTTCCTCTGCCAGTACAAAGACATATAGAGCAGGCTGATTGCCATCTCTAAATCTTCTGAAATGTGTATGTGTGTGTGTCATGGATGGCTTGGTTTGTTTATACCCTGTGCCATGTGTCTTTGTTTATGTTTTGTGTCCTGATGTGTTTGCTTTGCCTGATCCTTAGCCCATTCCTGCCTCTGCACACCTGTCCCTCTTGTACCTCCCCAATTTACATCGGATGTTTCATGTATGCTGTTTGCTGAATCCTTGTCATTATGTGCTATCTGTTACCCAGTGTTCTTTATTTTATGTCGTTAGTTCGACATAAAATGGGACTGGAACCCTACCCAGGATGTCCCCTGCTTTGAGCAGTACCCTGGGGTCTAAGTACCCTGGGTTAGACCCCAGGCTCCCGGTGACACTGTACAGAATAAATGCTACTGAAAATGGATAGGAAAAAAAATAGCAAATAAACCAAAAGAATTCATTTTATTCTGATTTATATTCAGCAAAGAGACTAGGTAATAAGTTCCCTTTTAAGAGTGGTGGATAAATTAAGTTAAAGAAAATAAGTTGAATTATTGAGGAAGGACTAATGAAGGAGGAGGGAGATTTTCATATCAGTTAAAGGAATAAAACTTTAATTTATTAAAGGGTGTGCTGTTAATTGAAAAATAATCAATGGTGCTGTGGTGTGATGAAGTGGGGTTACTGATACCACCCCAAAGATGAGAATTGGTTTAATAACTCTTACACTACAGCAATATGACAAGGATTGGACTTTTTATTTATTAATGTTTGTTGTGCAGATGTAATAACAGGATAAAACGTTTATCATGTAGGATATGAAAGCTATTAACAGTTGTTCTCTCTGAAGCCTATTTTTGTTCTCTCTCTTGAAGGTAAGGCTAAAAAAAAGGAAAATAACGATTAAAGACTTGCCTTTTATGGAGAGTCTCAAAGCTCTGACAAAAAAGACGGCTTCCATAAATATTGAAGAAAATTACATAAAGCATCACAGTATCAGTGATTGTTTGTCTTTATTAAATAATGCAATTCATTTCATTTCATAAATTTGTTGATGTACACATGACACATCTGTCATGTGTAATAATAATAATAATAATAATAATAATAATAATAATAATAATAATAATAATAATAATATAACCTTGTAGTAGTAAATTAAGCAGCACCTTCTGACCAATCACATTTGAAAATTCAACATTGCTGTGATGAAAACATGATTTAATTAAATAACTATCAAGCTCCATTGAAGATATAGATAGTAACAGGAAGCAGACTGGGACTAATGAGGAGAACGAGCAGGAGGAGGAGGAGTTGACTGGGACTAAAGAAGAGGAGGAGACTGGGACTAACAAGGTGAAGGAGTTGACTGGGACTAATGAGGAAAAAGAGGAGGAGTTGACTGGTATTAACGAGGAAAAGGAGGAGTAGGAAGAGGAGGAGTTGACTGGGACTAATGAAGAGAAGGAGGAGGAGTTGAATGGAACTAATGAGGAGAAGAAGGAGGAAGAAACTGGCACTAACGAGAACTTGGCAATCCTGAACGGTGGAAAGAACTGTGAAATAATGAGGTCATGTCTCTCTAATCTTGTACCCAAATATGTGAAATAATTTCTTTTCCTGAGTCATAACCTCTTTATTTACATTTAATAAGAAATACGAGAGACACACTTGCACTGGAAGGAGCAGACACTAAAAAGGTGGAGGACATTGATGCTTAAGAAGGGAAGGACACAAATTAATGAGGTAAAGGAGCCGGGGAGTCGTTTTTCGTTAACTGTGGGGACTTACAAGTGGAGATGCCAAGTAACATCAAGGCCATGTCTCGTTGTCTTGTTTATGTGAAATTGTAGACTTATCACTGATTGATTATTCACACTAACAACCACTAATGAACACAGAACTATTGGCAGGGAGCAAAGTACTACAAGGCTGCTTGTTGTAGTCAAATGGGTGACATCATGGACACGTTATTATCTATAACTGATGTATCCACTGCACTAATAAACATCAGCGAAGGGGAGGACAAGCAGGAGGAGACGGGCCATAATGAAACGGGTGATAAAGGTACTAACAAAGACGATTTATAGGCTACCTGTTCCCTATACCTCATTAGAGACAGGTACTGATTAGTGGAAGGAGTTACTCATAGGGAGTAGACTAACAGTGGAGTGGAGGCAGGGATTGTTAATGCTGTGCCTCTGCACTTTTGTGTTCAATTTGAAACATTTTGTTGGAGCTGTTGTGCAATAAATAAATGACTAATTGCCTGAATAGGTCATTATAAAGAGAGGTTAAAAGAAGGTTTTCCAAATTAGTGCATATCGCTTTATTAATAAAGCAACAAAATGGAAAAAAAAAGGCTCTAACATGACCTTAGTTATGTGTGTAACATCAGCCCTGTTCAGACTGGAGGATTTTTTATGCGGAGGTGAGGAAAATTAATTATATCTGGAGAGTCTCTGGAATGGAGTCTTACTCCAGTCCAAATATGAATAGTTTCTAGATGTTTATAGACAGTTTTACATATACGACAGCAGACATGATGTGTTAAGGTTGGAGTAGAAAAACCCTGACCTTGACTCAACCCCACTGAACACCATCAGGATAAACTGAAACACTGACTGCACCCCAGACCTTCACACCATCCCAATATCATTGTCTGATCTCACTAATGCTCTTGTAGATGAATGAACACATATCCCTACAGCCATGCTCCAACATCTAGTGGAAACCTTACCAGAAGAGAAAAGACAGAGCTTATTATAAATTAAAAGTAGGAGAGAATATTCAAAACATATATATATATATATATATATATATATATATATATATATATATATATATATATATATATATATATATATATATATATATATATGTATGGGTATGAAGTTCAGATGTCCCTAAACTTTGGCATTACAGTGTATGTGCAGTAGGAAAAATACAGGCCACAACAAACCAAACAGGAAACAAACTAAAAGGATTATCTCCCTCTGAGCAACCAGACTAATACTTGTGAAAGCACCCAGTGGTTCCCAAATTCTTTTAGCCAAAAGCTACCATTTTTTAAATACAATTAGCTTGAGTTTTTGTTGAGTTCTCTGCTTACGACTTCCTGGTTTCAAACATTTTTTAAAATGATAAATAAAACTATAGGAATCTTTCTTTTATCCCACCCCTGGGTCATCATCTCCATTTTACTTCTACTGACACATCTGTGCTACTTCTACCATCATATCTGTTACCCCTTTCCCCATTACTCACCCATATTAACCTTTAAACATTTATTAAGTGTAAATGTATGTATACCCCCTCTTTAAGAGGCCATTAATGATTAAATATCTATTAGTATCAATCAAGTCTCAAAGAAGGGTGGTGGTAGTGATGGGAAAAAAAACAAAAAACAGCAGGAGCAGGAAAACCTAATAGGATAATCATATCACATCTCAGAGGGTGTTTTTCACATATGCAGTGTTTAGTTCGAACCCTGGTGTGTTTTTCTCTTTGGTGTTTTGCCAGGAGCACCATCTCAGCAAGGTGGTCTCGGTATGGTTCCAATCAAACTCTAGCACGATTTGCTTGCAGTGAGAATCCTGGATCAACCCAGATACAGGAAATGAAACAAACATGCTGTATGTTTGGGTTGTGGACGGCATTTTGTGTGAGCTGCTAAAATGAGCCACGAGGTGCAAACTGAGCCAAACGACAGGGCTGAAAGACTGGGATGTGTTCGGGAGATTTCGACTGATGAACAATATGAGAAAATAAAAAGTAAATGTTATATACAGCTTAGTGATTTCTATAGTTATCGAATAATAACATATTTAGAGAGGGCTCAGGGAATTTTTTCAACACATTCTAGTCAAACGTTTGTTTATTATATTCTTGCTTTTATAAACAATTTAATTACACTAAATGACCAAGGGTATT
This sequence comes from Hemibagrus wyckioides, assembly GCF_019097595.1. Lineage (NCBI taxonomy): Eukaryota > Metazoa > Chordata > Actinopteri > Siluriformes > Bagridae > Hemibagrus > Hemibagrus wyckioides. The sequence goes on from NC_080720.1 coordinate 5,581,698, forward strand.
TGGACACCTGACCAACACACTGTTATATGGGTTTTCCCTAAAATGTTGCCACAATGCCTGAAGCACTGAATTATACTAGATATCTTTGTACATTGTAGAATTACAAATTTTGCTCACAGGAAATAAGAAGCTCAAACATGTTCCAGCATGGCAATGTCCCTGTGCACAAAACCAGCTCCATGTCCTGCACTGACTCTGACTCAACCTCGCTGGACACCTTTGGGTTGAACTGGAACAATGACTGCACCCTCGATCTCATTACTTAACATCAGTGTCGGATCTCACTAAAGTTCTTGTAGCTGATCCCTACAATGATACTCCAACATCTAGCACAATCCTTCGAATAGACAATTCAAGCTTATTATAACAACAAAAGGGGAATGTAATGAATGGGGACAGGTGTTGCCGAAGGCAGGGATCACCCGCAGATGCAAATCAGACCCAAACACAGGGATTCAGTACGTGCACTGCTTTTATTTGACACAACAAAGACTAACACAACTTACATTAAGCATAACAGAAACAAAAAAAACATAACTATAACATGGAAACTTAGATAACCTTAACAAAACATGACTATGCCATAGTCATGGCATAACATGGCACCAGGCCTTACAGCACACATACAACGTTACGTCGACAAAGTGAACATACACCAATCAGGCATAACATACTGAGCACTGAGAGGTGAAGTGAATAAGACTGATTATCTCCTCATCATGGCACCTGTTAGTGGGTGGGATATATTAGGCAGCAAGTAAACATTTTGTCCTCAAAGTTGATGTGTTAGAAGCAGGAAAAATGGGCAAGTGTAAGGATTTGTGCGAGTTTGATGAAGGGCCAAATTGTGATGGGTAGATGACTGGATCAGAGCATCTCTAAAACTGCAGCTCTTGTGGGGTGTTACTGGTCTGCAGTGGTCAGTATCTATCAAAAGTGCTCCAAGGAATGAACAGTGGTGAACCGGTGACAGGGTCATGGATGGCCAAGGCTCACTGATGCATGTGGGGAGCAAAGACTGGCTTATGTGATGAGTTTGATGTGTTGACTTGGCCTCCAAATTCCCACAGATCTCAATCCAATTGAGCCTCTGTGGGATGTGCTGGACAAACAAGACAGATCCATAGACGCTCCACCTCACAACTTACAGGACTTAAAGGATCTGCTGCTAAAATCTCGGTGCCAGATACCACAGCACACCTTCAGGGATCCAGTGGAGGCCATACCTCGATGAGTCAGGACCAACACAATGTTAGGCAGGTGGTCATAATGTTATGCCTGACCAGTGTATATAAATATAATAACTGACCATGGCCAAGACAACAAGACAGACATATATAGAGCAGTGCATCAGGGGAAAACAAGGGTCAAATGAGAAAGCGGTAAAACACATTTGGAAAGGGCGTGGCACTGCCCACATGGGAATAAGCTAATAATAAACTGTCCCAGTAACTTCTGACAGGGAATAAATCTAGGAAGGAAAGTTCAAAACACACATATGGGATTGATGTTCAGGTGTCCCTCCAAAAAAGCCACATTTTTCTCTATTTAATATTTAGAGGCTTCATCATTGCCTTCCTGCTTCCCAGTGGAATGTGGAAGTGGAAGTAATAAAATAAAAGTTTCTTCACCCTACCTAGTGTGTTATATGTTAAAATTCTCAGCCACTTGAGATTCACCCAAATCCAGATGAATTCCAGGAAGCTATTCATGCGATTTAAATGATCTGCTACTACAGAACATTAGAGCAACTGTTGTTCAAAACCTAAACCTAAATCAGAAACTCTGAACAGGTGTCTCTGGATAGTTAGGATAATTGGAACCTGTTTCTTTGTAGCATGTGGAAGAACCCAATGGAAGAACAGAAGAAAGAAGAAAACGGAAAGTACACAGTGCTATCGTCATGAGAGCACTGACTTAAAGCAGGCACTCAGTGTTCAAGGCAAGAAAAGAAAAAAACATAGTTTGTCATGTCTGTACTTTTACAGACTGCATGTTCTGCTGACTGGAGAGATTATACTCCATTTATTTTTATATTTAAAAAAGGGCTTGTAATTACTCTGTCGGGATTGGCACGCAAATAAAGATAAAAGTTTTCCTTTAGTATTGATATATGAAGTGTATGAAATGTTCTTTATTATTATTTTCACTGAAACTAAACTAAAACCAGGTATTGGCCAAGAACAATAACATATACTATAAATAAAGGGGTCTAGGGATTTATTATGCTCCTATTCACGTTTCTAGCACTGGTAAAGCCTACATACATACCATGTGAGCTACTAATGATGAAACAGAACTTGCACTACAGCAAGCGCTTATAATAAAGGTCAAAACAATCAGTTTGTATCAAAATGAGAGGTATGTATAGTACATGGAACTCATTTTAATCCAAAGTGCTTGTTTTGACCTTTATTATAAGTGCTTGTATGTAGGCTAGGGCTCATATTGGGGTAATGACCATGATTGCATCATGCAATAGCCTCTATCTTGTTTTATATATATATATATATATATATATATATATATATATATATATATATATATATATATATATATATTTTTATCCTTTGCGAATCAATCATAATTAAAACAGATATCCTCCGGCAACATTACTTAACAGACATCCAGAACGTCTGGAAAAACAGTACTACAGCCTAATTTTTCTCCTCTATTTCTTCTCAGGAGAAGTGCAGCAACAGTGTATTAAGTAAGCCAGAGCTCACGGAGTTGCAGCTTTGCTCTGTATGAGCTCTGACACGCTGTCAGTGTTGAAGAAGTAGCACTAGCTCCGGTTGACTGATGACTGGCGGGTTATATATTGCAGTAGCACGCAGTTTGGAAGCCAGCCAAGCAAACTGGTTTAGCTACAAGGACCAGCTGGTGTAAATGGGATAGATGGATTACATGCTTCTTCTCTTTCAAGAAAAGTAAGTAAGCAAATATGTGAAAACATTCGGGTAAGTAAGTAAACAGGTAAATAATTAAAGGTTTCATCTAAAAAATAAAACAAAAAAAAATCCTGATTTCTTTCTAGCACAGACTGTACGTTCACTACACTGTTGAATACTTGGCCTGGATTTTGTGGGCAGTGATTGAGAAAGTACAAATGTGGGTATAATAATCCAAACCAATGGTGCATTTCTTTTTTGATAATTTAATATTATTTCACTACTATTCAAATGCCTTCGGAGGAGAAAGTAAAATTAGATAGTCTAAGCACACATTATCCATTTAAAGTAAAAATTACCAAATCACAGAGCTGACAATTTGCTAAAAAAAGAACTGAAACGAACTGGTAAGTTTACCTATTCTATTTATGATTCTTTCTCTTCAGAAAAGCCGTGAAGTTTGACTACAGATGTAAAAACATTAGAGAGAACTGGACTTGTTAATGGTCTTTCACTGTGTGTTTCTGGAGTGTGTATGCGTAACAGATTTTTGACTATGGCTTTAAAATTGTAAGTTACTGCTCAACTGATAATGATCACTGGCATCACTTCTACTGTAACTCATTTTCCTACCATTGTGAATCTGTTTAAATGATCTGCCCTAATATGAATCACTCTATTCAGGTACTTTACTGCAAAAAAAGGCAAGAAAAGTGTACTTCATCCATAGTGGATTCTGGAAATCTGCCTTTTGAGACGTCGTTTATGTCACCAAAGCAAGCAAAGCAAAAAAAAAAAAAAAAAACATGTATCTAGAGGCACTGGAGGCTTAGCGGGGGATCAATCCATAGTCAGTAAAAATATATGTTGTATATAAATATAGCCTGTTGAAAAGAGGTTTGACAAATGAGATAACAGATTCTGATTGAACCCACTGTGCTGGCAGTGTGTAATAAGGATTACTTAGCATAGACCAGTCGACTAGCGCATTCACTAATTGCCACTGTGGGAATGCTGGCGAGTCAGACTGATGGAATAACCATGAGAATAACAGTAAAGAAATGTTTTCATCTAAAAATATTTTACTTCTTGTGTCAGGTAGTCATGGAGACAGATGCCAATGCAGACTTTTTCTGGTTCGAACATATGTACAAAGTCAAAATGAGGTTTACGAAAGATAGAATAAAACAGAATCTGGGGAATGAGGCGGCTAAGCTTCACAATAAATACAGACTTAAATAACAACTAATCACGGTGAATGGAGTACAGCACAACCAGAGTTCCTCACTGTAACTGATGCTGAGATGACATCTACACTCAACTATATAAAACTACCCAGGGAAAAATCCTACTGTAATGGATTGTTAACACTGTATATCATTTTGCATGAAGTGAAGAGGTGTTGAGAAACTGGAGACGTCACATCCTCCATGCATCGCTCGCTTTTTGAAGGAGCTTCCATGCTGCATGCTCTCGGTTTCCGAATTCCACCAGCTCATCCTGCCAAGTGCATGAATACATTTTAATCATTGATACGGCCTGAACTAGCGTAATATGATACATACGATTATTCATTTGTACATGTATTGTACTGAATTATTTACTTTCTTTGTTAACAGTATAGCCTGAAAAAGCACTGAAGCGGGAGGCATGTGTAGCCTGTGTTGCAGCCATTAAAGTGCAGTTTGACACGTTTTACTTTAATTATAAAAAAGTGGTGTTATGAATTACAGGTCAACTAGTAAAAATAGGCACTCATGCAACACCAAAGCCTATGTAATTGTTGCAGAGCATGATTTACAACCGGGATAAAATGACAAATGGAATCATCTTCCTTGCATTTCTCCGGCTAGCTCTGTCCTTTCTCTCCCTTGAACCAAGTCTACAAGATAAATGGTTATTTAGTGTCTCATGTGGCCATCTTCTTCTTAAGTGTCCTCCTCCACCTGGCTCATCTCCATCTAGTTCTGCGTTATTGTATGCTTATATGTTCTATTGACCAATTATGGCTTTTTTTTCCACTGGGTTTCTCTGTGAACAGGCTGCTGATTTGATTTATTTAGAAATGATTTCCCTGTTGGCATCTCTATTTTTTGTATCCCCAATGACAGTGGCCTACTTTATCCAGCACTCACACTCACACACACACACACACACACACACACACACATGCCCGAGCAGCTGTATTGCCCATTCTCACTAGACGTTTGTGTGTGTGAGTGTGAATAATGTGCTTTTGCTTAAACAGAACCCAGCAGCTGTTTGTTCTTGTCTCTTTCATAATAGAAAAAAGGCATGAATAAAAATATATGAACAGAAATGATGGACACTTCTTATACAAAGTGCTTAATAATTGATAAGTGATGTGTGTGTGTGTGTGTGTGTGTGTGTGTGTGTCTGTGTGTCTGTGTGTGTTCTGTGTCTGAAAGCTGCTCCATATAAGCTGTATAGCAGTATGATAACAATTGGAGCCAGTATAGATAGTTTTAAGGACTTACGTGTGTCAGTATATAGCTTCATAGACCAATTCATGGAGATAAACATTTATAATCATATTAAGTTACAATAATATTAAGTTATTGTGTGGGTCCATTCCTAAATTTAACAAACAAGAATTATACAACAAACAAAACATAGAAAAATTGACAATAAGTGATAATGTGTGGCTGTATATATATATAGTATATCCACTGTATATGTCTGGCCATGTGAGTTAGCTGGTCAGCTGCTTAGCTTTCTTGCTTAGCGATTTAACACATTTCAAAGCTACATATTCATCCTTTCAGGATACATGCAGCTTATAATGACCGCTGGCTTTTCGTATCTGTTAGACTCAGATATCTGTTAGACTTGCTGATGACTCACATCACAGAACAGTGCTGCTTTTAAGTATACATCAACACCATAATGTAATATTTCATATAAGATGAGATTAAACGTGTACTACACAGCCTGCAGTTAGCGAATATCCAGTAGCCTCCGTTCCATGCAGCAACCCAAGCCTTTCACGTTGCTGTCTTTTGGAAATCGATACACAGAATTTATGAATGCAGGTTTGTCCCTGGCCTGAGGGAAGTGAACAACATCATGGTACTAATTGTAATTTGGACATGAATATTTGTTTGAAAGGGTCTCAGGAACAGCATTATGGAGTAAACAAGGAGTTTTATGTAACCTGATGATTTAGGTATCTTTTAGATCAGCAAGGTTTAATTATGCACTCTAAATACAGCTACTTTAGGGTGCTAGATAGAACCCATCCAACCATCCATCCATCCATCCATCCATTGATCCATCCATTCATCCAACCATGCATCCATCTATCCATCCATCCACCCATTCTTCCATCCATCCATCCATCCCTCCATCCCTCTATCCATCTATTCATTGATCCATCCATCCATCCATCCATCCATCCTTTCATCCATTCCTCTATTCCTCTATCCATCTATTCATTGATCCATCCATCCATCCATCCATTTCCTGTAGCGCTTATCATACACAGAGCTGTGGGAACTTGGAGTCTATCCCATGGAACTGGGACACAAGGCAGAAGTCACCCTGGACTAGGTGCCAACTCATCATTGGGCAAAAACACAGAAACACACACAGACACTCCCACACATGCACACTGACACACACACACACACACACACAGACACAGCTAAATTACTACAGTTTTTCATGTTAAATTATCATATAGAATGACAGATCACGGCTTGAGCGTGTCAATTTAATTTGATGAGTGGGAGCTCTGAAATCCCCATTTGCATAAGATCGGTGATAATTGCTCTTTTTAATGCAATTCATGCTCCTGTACACACCAATTATGTACGAGCTCTTAAGCCTAATTCATTAGTGAACAAATGCAGCTGTGCCATGCTTAATCAAATCTTGTGCACAGTCTGACCAACACACCAACATCGATTAAAGGTCGATGTTAGACAAAATGATCAAGACAGGGTGAAATTGACCGAAAGATCAAACGCCAGCTGTTTCTTATTTGTGTAGTGGCCTACTGGGAAAATTTTTCACGTGTGAAAATTTGACATATAGTCATGTGACTTTTTTTCAGAAATAACACATAATCCGAATAACCACAAAGTCTTCAACTCTCAACCTAATAACCCCAGATCCTGTTTTCTTGTGATAATGTAAAAAGGTGCAGATAGTCAGAGCATAAAAAGCTTTCAGTACATGCCATGCACAGTGAAAAGGAGCAAGGTATCTAAAACTGTGAGTGTTTCCACTTTGCATACTCATTAAATCTTGATTTTCTGTATAATTACGTCTTGTTGTGCAACTCCCATGTCAAGAATCTTATTATCCAATACAGAAAAAAAAACAATGTTATGGCCTTCAAAACAAGTGTTGAGTGACTTTAATGGCTCCAGCTGGACCACAGGGTAGAGTTAATAAGCTGTTTTTTTTTTTGTTTTTTTTTTAATGAGTAAACAGCTTTGGCCTCATACTGAATTTATACCAAAGTTAATTCCTAGAGCATGAGCAGTGAGCCATGAACAGCATGGACATCCTCTTCATGTTATGTTTTGCGACCACTGTGCTGTCTTGAACTCCCAGTGTATTGTTTAATAATAATAATAATAATAATAATAATAATAATAAATATAAACCATACAATATATAGCTCCTTTTTCATTTAAGAAAGTAATAGGCAAATAATAAGAATAAACAAAACAGGAAAAGAAAAGCACACAGGTCAGAACATTAAATCCTATAAAACAGTGCACACCATCAGCATCAGGCATCACCACTGCAGACCCAGTGCCAGGGATCCCCAGAGGCACAGAGCTACATAAGTGCTGCACAAAACGAGAACAGAATTTTGAGACTACACAGAACAAAACGCGTAATGTGTCTGATAAAAATATATGGATTTTGAACCTAATCAAGATGAGGTTAATGAGTTATGTGTCATTTTGATTATTCTAGTCCAGGGATGAGAGGAAAACCTTGCTGAGTGATTATTAATCATGTCAGTCAGTTTATTATAAAATAAAAAACTACTATAATACCTTTGATTTATTGAACAAAACAGAATTCAAAACAATTGAAATATTTTAGCAAAGAAATAATTTGTTATTTATTTATTAAATAAATAACAAATTATTTTATATAATGTTTTTATTTTTATTTAATTATTTTATAAATGAATTATTTATTTCAACAAGTACCTTTATAATAATAATAATAATAATAATAATAATAATAATAATAATAATAATAATAATAATAATAATTACTGTACAGAATGTATAGCCATATTTCCATGATCTATGGAAGTACAAATGCTGATGAGATGTTTTACCACAGCAAGAGGCAGGGTTCTAACAGAATTAACTAATTAATCTAATTAGCAAATTTGTAATTAATCCTCTAAGAGATAAAAATTTTGCCCATAGCAAATGTGGATTTTTCTTCTTTTTAGTTTCCCCAGGCTTGACTAATCCAGCCAAGTCCATTATCTGTAAAATTGCTATGATTTTAATCGGATTGTTCTTTATTTATGAACAAATCTAAACATTCACAGTTGTATTCAGTGACACCACAGTATACAAATGTGTATTAAAGTTACATGTTGCCCTAATGAAAAAATTATAGGAAAAAGTTTTATATAAAAAAAAGTCTAACTCAGGGAGGCCATGTTCAAGTGTTTTACTTCACCTACATTAGTTGTGAGTCCCATTGAAAGGAGACACACTAATAATGCATGATTAAAATTGGAACATTAATTTAGACACATTAATGGGTGTTAATGATTTCCCAGTGTAACAAGGTCAAGGTTGAAATTAATTTGATCTGCCCTATTCCTCCGGTGGGTGAGTGGGAAAAAAAAACTGCTTAGAATCACAGTAGAGAATTAGAAGTTTAACTTAGATTCTACTTCAGCTATGTATGTTATTCTCTGTATCATCTATACAATCAGTAAAGCTACAGATCATACAGTAACCACAGGAGGAACAGTGGCATGGGTTAAAAAATCATATCTTACTTCAGCTTCAGAGATGTTTTGTCAGACCACAGGAATTGGAGATTGCTCTTCTGTTGAGCAAATCCAGGGGAGAGTTGCTTAATAAGTGTGTAAGTAAGCTTGCCTTATACCTCTGGGGCTGGGGTTTTAATTCCTGACACGCCCTGTGTGCATGGAGTTTGCATGTTCTCCTTATGGTTTGGGGGTTTCCTGCAGGTACAACTACCCAACTATTGATGAGAAGGTTGTGAGTTCAAATCCCAGGTCCACCAAGCTGCCATTGCTGGGCCCCTGAGCAAGACCCTTAACTGTCAGTTGCTCAGTTGTATAAAATGTAAGCTGCTCTGGATATGGTGTCTGCCAAATGCCAGAAGTGTAAATGTGCAATTGTGCTCTGTAATGTGTTGGCACTCCAGTCTTGTGTTGCAGGCTCCTTACAACTCTGTGTACAAGAAGCAATACAGAAAATGAATATAAGTCCTGGGGAGTATCGGATATATTTGACTCATGGAAGAGGAACTTTCAGAAACTCCTTAACTCTCCTTTTAGGAGACAGTGGCAAAATCCCTGGAGTTTTAAAGGCCATTTCTGAAGTTTAGGATACTATGGCCTTACTATGTGGTAGATCAGATTTGACCATTAAGTTAAAAGTTAAAGGTTGGGGTTGTGTGGTTGAAACACCTCTTGAAGGTCACATGGAGATCTGTGACAGAGGCTTAGAGAAGGCAAAATGAAATAGCAGTCTCTATTTTAAACAATTGATCTGTCTTTAGTAACCACTTGATCTTGTTCAGGCTTGCAGTGGAGCCTTCCAAGGAACACTGGGCACAGAGTGGAAATACATCCTGGTTTGGATGCCAGTCCATTACAAGGCACTATGCACACACATTCATACACTTGTTCACACCTAGTGGTAATTTACAGTTGCCAATCCACCTACTGGCAGGTTTTAGGGAGGTAGAAAGCCAGACAACCCAGAGGAAACCCTAGCAGGCATGAAGAGATCATGTGAAACTCCACAGAAACATTAATCTGAGTTCAGGATCCATGACCAGAACCAGAGAATGTGGAGCTTTAATGCAACAATTGTGAAACTGTGGCAAAAGGATCACACTTCTACCAGGATAAAAAAAACAAACAAAAAAAAAAACATGCCAGGTTAGAAAGGGCAGACCCACAGCTGAACCTCAACAGAAAAAATGCAGTTTCTGCCTCTGTCCCCACTGTGGACCAGCTCTTTTCAAGGGGTCATGGGAATATACCAATGCATTCTACATGTGCATTATAAATTTGTAGCAGGCATCTGATTGTAACTCAAGCTTTCTTGTGGGAGGTACTGCAGGACTATGAGATATCTGGGTCACTACCTCATGCAAGTCAGTTTCTGTAGGTGCACAGTGTTCTCTTTCTTGCTGTTAAGATGAAATTGTTGAAAGTGGATGTCAGACTCTGTCAAGGGACTCAGTCTTGTCTCTACTCTTGTTTATAGTTTTTATGAAGAATATCAAGAAATGGTGAAGGTTGGAGCAGTGACCCCTACCAGGAAAAGTGGAAGGAAAATGAATGAATGAGTTCATTTAACTGACAGCCAGTCAACTGTAGCACAGCATAACCTTTTGCAGCAGTACCTGACATTGCCCATGTGCAATGCTTTTCTGTGAAATATTTCACATTTGAGGCAAACATTTCCATGTATTAATTTGCTGCCTGTTACGTGAATTCATCTGTGTATTCAGCTACATTTGGCAATTTAGGGAAAAAAAAGTGATCAGTTAGAAATGTGGGATTGATTTGCAGTGGACATTTAATAAAAGGGGAGAAGTGAAACTAAACATGCCAGCTAAAATAAATAAATAAATACATAATGATCCCCCACCCTCTATTGTCCATACAACCCATCCTTTGTCACTCATCTATACTCATCTATAATATGTGTATATATTATTGGCTTAATTTGGTAGAACAATTTATTATTCCGAAGAGTCTGATATCAGAGACTGTGGGCATTTAAACTGTGTAAATGCTGTAGTAGATAAGCAGGACTGAAAAAAGCAGTACAGGAAGAACTGTGGAAAAGATAACAACTCACTGAGCCAGATAGAGAATAAATGAAAGTGTGTGTGTGTATGTGAAAGAGAGAGAGAGAGAGAGAGAGAGATGTGATTTAAGTAATAGTCAATTACAGTCACATACATTTATCAGCTGTCTCTTTCTCTCTACCTCCATCTACCCATACATACACCTGTCTGTGTATCCGTCCAAACTGACTGCAAGTTTTTCCTTACAAAGCTTCTCTAATTAGATACCAGTCAACACCAGCACAGCTTCTTTCCCCAGGCTGTAATCCTCCTAAACAATGACCCTTCCTTTCTAATAGGTGGCACACATGCTCTTTACCGAATATAGCAATATCAATCTCAATGTCAACCAACATGGTGGAACAGCATGTTGTGTTATTGCTCCAGGTTCCACGGTTTAATCCTGAGCTTGATTTACAGTCTTTGTGGAGTTTTAGCCATTCCCCCTGTCTCTGAATGCTTTTTTCCCCCTTGGGTCACTGGTGGATTGGCTATGCTAAATTGCCTTAAGGTATAAATGTGTATGTGGGTTCGTGTGGTACCCTGCATACTATCCAGTGTGTGTTTCTGCCTCATATCCAGTGTTTTTTTTTTTTTTTGAGACCCAAATCCACCACAATCCTGACCAGGATTATGTGTTTACTGAAGATGAATGTATTTCTATACAACTGCACTAAGCAGTCTGCTTCAAATACACAAATTGTTAATCGAACATTTCTTATGTAATTATGCTTTAACTGTTTAAATTTATAAATGAATTGCTCAACGATGCTTCTATTAGGTTTGAGCAATTCAAGTTCTATTCAATTCAATTTTATTTGCATTGCGCTTTTAACAATGGGCATTGTCTCAAAGCAGCTTTACAGAACATAAGAAACATAGTACAAAAGTCCAAGATTAATGTTAGACTTATATTTAAATGTATTTGTATTAATCCCTAATCACTAATGAGCAATCCTGAGGCAACTGTGGCAAGGAAAAACTCCCTTAGATGGTAAGAGGAAGAAACCTCGAAAGGAACCAGACTCAAAGGGAACCTCATTCTCATTTGGTTGACACCAGAGAGTGTGATTATAAATGATTATAAACACCAGAGAGTGTGATTATAAATGATTATAAACACCAGAGAGTGTGATTATAAATGATTATAAACACCAGAGAGTGTGATTATAAATGATTATAAACACCAGAGAGTGTGATTATAAATGATTATAAACACCAGAGAGTGTTTGGAGTTTTGTGATGCAGATACAGTATATGTAGAATGTTATTTTGTGTACTGATTAGGATTGTATGAGGTAGTTGTCCTCAAAGTGCACATGGGGTTGATATCTTCTCTTTGAATGTCTGAAATCTTCATGAAGCAGGATCCAACTGGAGCTGGTCCATCTCTGGATGCCTCGGGATACTCACAGGGTTGGCCTCTTCTCACTGAAGTTCCGAAATCTTTATGAAGCGGAATATAACTGGAGCTGGCACAATCTCTGGATGTTTTCATCAATTACATAATAAGAATGATGCAGGATCAAATTATTACACATACTTTCAATGGCAGATAGAAAACTAAGTGTGTTATATTTATTATTTGTTAAGTATTTCAAGCTTGTAAAGTTTTTAGTCCAAATACTAAATATGGTGAGTATAGACTTTCACATGTCTTATCAATCCTTGCTGATGACGTGATACGGATGAAAACTACAGGCTCCTCGCAACTCTGTGTACAAGAAACAATACAGAAAATGAATATAAGTCCTGGGGAGTATTGGTTATAATTGTCTCACTGAAGAGGAACTTTTAGCAACTCTCCTTTTAGGTCACAGTGGCAAAATCCCTGGAGATTTAAAGGCCATTTCTGAAGTTTAGGATACTATGGCCTTACTATGTGGTAGATGAGATTTGACCGTTGAAGTTAAAGGTTGGGGTTGTGTGGTTGAAACACCTCTTGAAGGTCGCATGGAGATCTGTGTCAGTGGCTTTGACAAGGCAAAATGGAATAGCAGTCTCTATTTAAAACAATTGATCTGTCTTTAGTAACCACTTGATCTTGTTCAGGCTTGCAGTGAAGCCTTCCAAGGAACACTGGGCACAGGGTAGGAATACATCCTGGTTTGGATGCCAGTCCATTGCAAGGCACCATGCACACACATTTATGCACTTGTTCACACCTAGTGGTAATTTAGAGTTGCCAATCCACCTACTGGCAGGTTTTAGGGAAGTGGAAAGCTGATGACTTGACACGGATGAAAACTATAAACCCAAATGGAGATTGAATCTTGGTTTCACTCTGTGTAATCACTGTCACTGATATCTGTCACATGAGCTTGTGCTAGAAAGAAATCAGCCCCAGCCTTGATTCTTTAATACAGCACCCTGTGTATTTTATTTATTTATTTATTTTTTTACTTTTTATCTTTGAAAGACGTGTGCAAGATTAGCCCTGCTAGCTCATTTATCCCAGGCATTCTCTACTCCTGAGTTTTATACTTGGTACTTTGCACAGAAGTATCCTGCATAAAAAAGTATATTTATATATTGACACAATGATTTGTTATGTAGACTGTATCACAGTGTATAAAGACAGCTGGAGGCTGGTGTTCACATTCCACCTACAGTCTGTCCTTAATGATAAATCAGGCTTTTTATTTTCTTAGCGAAGAGTCATAGAGCTGAGAATGTAGGAATACAATCTCACACGCACTTTCTATTTCTACAGCACACAGAGGAGCAACAGCTGGAGTTTACTACCAAACCCACAATACTAATGGGTCTCTATAGGGTTGTGTAAATACACATGCCTGACTCTGTGTGTATTTTGTACATATTTCTAGAGGCACAGTGCGTGCGGAGAAGTGGCAAAAAATAATGTTAGAGCAATTTTTGTTCACTTGACTGCTGCTTCCTGTTTTCCAGCAACATTCATTGGTATCCTGTAAACTTTTTTTTTTAAATACACATTAAATATCCTAAACTGAAAACCCAGCAGTTTGCACGCTTGTACTGACTGCAGTCAGGTCAAAATATCAACCATAAGTCTAAAAATAAGCTCAGTTGCTCTTATTTCCACACTCGCCTGCACACACACACACACACACACACACCTGCCATCAGGATTATCCCTGAGCACAGAAGAAGATGCTGGGGCTCCATTTTCATAAGGATTGTTTATACTGAGCAGCATTGAGAGGATTTGAAGATATGTTGCTGATCCCAAAATAAATGTTACAGACATATTCACTGTAAAAAGATGACCCGAGGTCAGTTATCATTACTGATAAAGTAAAGAACATTCAACGCTCCTGGATATGACTTTACTAAAGACCACAGAAATTTATGCTGAAAAAATAAAACTCAAAGACTATTTGAGGCAAACATTATATAAATAAATGTGGAAATTAATTTATTAGTAGTATTGACTCGCTAAACTCAGTGAAAATGGGTTTTGGAGGAGACTGCATTAATCACTGGCTTATTTCAAGAGCTGGATGGAAACAATTATGAATGAACTTAAAGTTGTAGCAAATGAATTCTTATCCCTCAAAGCATCACATTTTCTTTATGAATTCTAGAAGCTCATTAAATTAACAGAAATTTTGTTATTTTGTTAATTCAACAAATTGAATTAAAGTCTTGATAAAATAGTCACACCCATTGTGATTAGTATCACATGGCTACATTAAGCTGTGATCACAAAAAAAAAACATTAATTATGTTAATCTTAACTCTCTCTCTCTCTCTCTCTCTCTAATATATACACAGATCAGGCATAACATTATGCCTGATATTGTGTTAGTCCCCCTTGAAATTCAAATTTGAATTTTGCTGCCAGAACAGCCCTGACCCTTCCTGCACTGTGTATTCTGACACCTTTCTATCAGAACCAGCATTAAAGTCTTCAGCAATTTGAGCAACAGTAGCTCGTCTGTTGGATCGGATCACACGGGCCAGCCTTCGCTCCCCATGTGCATCAATGAGCCTTGGTCGCCCATGACCCTGTCGTCGGTTCACCACTGTTCCTTCCTTGGACCACTTTTGATAGATACTGACCACTGCAGACCGGGAACACCCCACAAGAGCTGCAGTTTCGGAGATGATCTGATCCAGTTGTCTAGCCATCACAATTTGGCCCTTCGTCAAACTCGCTCAAATCCTTACTCTTGCCCATTTTCCCAAATTTTAACACATCAACTTTGAGGACAAAATGTTTAATATATCCCACCCACTAACAGGTGCCATGATGAGGAGTTAAACAGTTATTCACCTCACCTGTCAGTGCTCAGAATATTATGGCTGATCAGTGTATATATGTATATATACATACATACATACAGAGAGAGAGAGAGAGAGAGAGAGAGAGAGAGAGAGAAAGAAAGAGGCATGTCCTGCAAGCTAATAAACCAGAATGGGCTAAAACAGAAAAAAAAACAAAAAAACTTGCCACTGTCTAATCCAGTAAATACTAATGTAATATGAATAATGCCCATTGTGAGCAAGGATTAGAGCACAGTCTTTATAATTACAGCAGCAGGTCTTAGTAAGTATTAATCCATGGAGGGGCATGTCTCTCCCTTTACATTGAGAAAGCTTCTCAAAATTAAGCTTCTATTTAGAATTAGAATTTTATTTCGTAAAAGTATCACTAGCATTATAAAGCATTATATTGGTTTCATATTCAATATATTTGACTTTGAATCCCAAGATTCCTTCTTCTTCTTTTCTTTTTGCATTCCCAAAGTTTGATGAGAAGTAATTCCTTCTGCTAGGAAAAGTAAACTGATTATTTGCACATTGGCAAAATAAAGGCTTGGCCTCAGAAATGATTTGAGTCAGTCTTGACTTTCATTTGGGCTCAGTGAATTTGACTTGTCTCCCTTAAGACTTGACCAGTCATTGGCTAGTCATGGACTTGACAATAGTAGTCTTGAGTACAGCCCAATTCCAAAAATTGTGATTGGGGTTTGCAAGCTTTTATTGTTTTTATTTTATTTTATTTTTAATTGAATGGCCAGTGTAAGAAATTACAGACTGCCTCATCCCAGATTCCACTCCATGGTACACATCAGAAAGAGCTCATTTCCAAAAAGGCTTAATGGTGATACAATTTAGAAATAAATTTCTTACGTTTGTAGGCTGCTTCTGCATGAATTCTATTAAAAAAAATTGTCAGGAGGAATTATTTTTTTATTTTTTTGCTTCCATCTGACCTGGAAATATATATACTTATTTTTTAGCAATCTCACATTGAAAGAATACACATTCTTCTCAAGCAATCTCACTTGTGTTACCTTTATTTTGTTATCAAAATTATTCAAATGCACCTTGTAGTTTCTGAGATATACCCATTTTCAATTGAGCATGTCTCTTTCAATCAAGAGGCTCAAAAATAGGCCTTGGTTTGAAAAGGTTAAATATCATAGAGGAATATGTTTAATTCAATCCAATTTTGTTTGTATAGCACTTTTAACAGTTGACATTGTTTCAAACCAGCTTTACCAAACATTTAGAACACTTAATCAAATGAATTATTAGTATGGGAGCGGCAACAGGACATCAAGGACCACCACTGGACCAAAGGTATATGTGACCGTGATTACCATTTAAAGACATCCGGCTAGATGACAGTATCACCCGGCCATTTGGGTGATGTTCATTTCTTACAGTCAATTTTCATTTAAAGCATTTAGAGCAGGATTTTTCCTGCATTCTTTTTGACTCCGATGAACCCAAAGTACTTCATGTATTTTGTTGCTGCTACACTGCAATATACTTCTTCGTTAAGATTTTCGACGTCCTCATCGTTTTATTTTCACCAGTGACTCCGCAATGAAGACACCTTATTGACAGAGACAGTGAATATTATACCTCTGTCAATGTCTATGGCAGATGGATAAGGACATCCTTCAGGTTCTATACACTCTCAGGGAGTATCCTCTTACAAGACATTTGTGTCTCAAGTGGAACTCTTTGGGTGATACTTCAGTAACATTCAGATATTGACTGCACACTCCAAATTTTTCCTAGTCCCAGGATGACCACTTTATGTAAATCACTAAGCTCATGTAAGGTGATGCTAGTGACACCACATGCATTACCTGGTGCACTGGAAGGGGTTCAGCCATGAAATATGATACTGGGTCGCTACTAAAGACATCTTGGCACTTTAACCTTATCACTGTTTTTTTGTTTTTTTTTTTCTGTTTCCCTCCCCAGAGGCCGGCCTTAGACTCACATCAAGTTGTGGTTAGAGCTGTGTTGAGGGATTAAATGTCACACCCTTCACTGCTCCCCATTCCACTTTCCAGCTATCAGCACCACCAGCAAACTGACCACCAGTTCCACCCAATAACCGCCTCCTCATTATTGGAGACACCTGATAATACTCAAGGACACCCATGTAGCCTCAGTCTCCCAGACAACTGTGTGAAATCTCTCAATTTCTTCAACATTAGTGATTCTTATTTTTAGCCCTATTAGTTTGTTCCAGACCAAGTAATTATTTCCATGTAGCTGTAGTCAGTTTGCATTTTTTCCATACATTTATCACAGCTAGATGACTCATATGAGTACCTGTAAGGACAACAATATGTAAGCATATCTAGTACAAAAACAAAAAAAGAGGCTAATTTGAACCCAAAATTTTTTTTGTACAGCATTGCTAGGTTTTTTTTTGCCTGTTCCTCCACTCATTCTTATCCATGTAGCTAGTTTGCAAAGCTACAGCAATTCCATCATTCATTACCCAGGCATCCGTTATCCCCACTGAGAGTCTCTCAGTGTATTTCCATGTTGCCCCTAACCAGGGAGCATTCAGGTATGATCATTCTGCTTAACATTTCTCTCACTGAATTAAACAGCCACTTGATATTTCCTTGATATTTTCTCTGACATCGACTCTGCTGTGTGTTTAGAGACTGTATGGGAAAGTGTATTATCTGGCACCACAGGAAGAAGGAAAAAAAAAAATCTTTTTATTTCCTCAAACTGCAAAAATGAGGCATGAAATGAATGCTCTGTCATTTTGAAATAGACTCTAGAGCAGATCTATTATTATAATTAATGAATTTCTGGCCTGTGTAATCAGTATCAGGATGAATCATGGCTGGCATCTCAAATCTTAATTCTGACTAATTGTAATATTAATTTCTAATACACACTATTTTAAATTTCCCCTTCTTTCTTTTTCACTCTTGTTTATCTATCTTTACCCTTCTCCTGCGTGTGGAATAATAAGGATAATGATTGATTTGTTGCATAATTGTTAATATTAATTTATTCCTGCAGCTACCAACCATGGAATGTGTGTGCAAATTAGTATTTTTTTTTTTAAATCAAGCATCATTAATGATTGCTGCTTAGTTTCTACTAAATTAATATGCAAATTAGATAAATGACTCTTTTCTCCTTTACGCAAGTGATATGTTGATTTATGAAAGACTTAAAACTCCACCCTAAATATGTTTATATTGAAATATTTGTGGTGTGTTTGGTGATTCTGGTGCTAATCTGTTAGTTGCTGTTGTATTTTATTGATATAATTCCCATGGGGAAAAATAGAGTGGTTGTATGCCATGCTAATGTCACAGGGGGTATTAATTACACAGTTCCAGTGTTTTTAATAGAAGAAAAAAATATCAAACACAAGTTCACAAGTTCTAATCATCAGGTAGGACGTAAATACAAAAGAGCTAGCCCTTCTTCTCCAATAATCCGCACTATCCATCAATGTTTTCCAGCATTGTGTGTGGAATGAACTTTCCCTAGATATCTGAGCAGTTGAATCACTGGCTGTCTTCAAATGACATCTAAAGACCTACCTATCACTTAAGAACTTCACTTACGGAAAAAAAAGAAACCTTTTGGTTTTTGGGCTTTCATTATCTACCTCCCAGCAGTTTTTAGACTAATGATATTCTTAGTGTGTGACCTAGTGAACCAGATGTATTCACTGATAGAGACTTTTGTAAGTCACTTCAGATAAGTCGCACCTGGTCAGTACATTTACATTTCTGGCATTTGGCAGATGCCCTTATCAAGAGCGAATTACAATTTATTTCAGTTAATATAACTGATCATTCAAGGCCTCGCTCAAAGGCCCAGCAGTGGCAGATTGGCGGACCTGGGATTTGAACTCATAACCTTCTGATCAGTAGTCTAACACCTTAAACACTAAGTTACCATATTACAATACCCAGTTGAACACATACCCTTCAAACAATCCAAATGTGATATCATGGTACATAACAAAAGCCACTATAAGAAAGAAACACTGGGGATAAACCTGGTTTTTGCATATTACCTCATTATCTCTTGTACCTTGAAATTCTTGTTTTTGCACATTACTTATATTTTGTACCCTTAAATTCTAGTATTTAGTATTTTGTTATATTTCTATGTTATTTTTTATTTATTATCTTATTACCTATGCTTGTGGATTCTGCTGGAAGTTGTAAATTTCCCACTGGGATGAATAAAGTATCTATCTATCTATCTATCTATCTATCTATCTATCTATCTATCTATCTATCTATCTATCTATCTATCTATCTATCTGTCTGTCTGTCTGTCTGTCTGTCTGTCTGTCTGTCTGTCTGTCTGTCTGTCTGTCTGTCTGTCTGTCTGTCTGTCTGTCTGTCTAAAAGATTTGATACTTTGATACTCAGTCTTGATCTTGAATCATTATAAATGGAAACACCTGGAAGGAATTGAAATTGTTAAAAAAAAGAAAGAAAGAAAGAAAGAAAGAGCACACAGGTCTAGTGTGAACAAGCATTACAGTGTAGTATGAGTATGTTGAGCTCATACTACACTCATACTGTTCCTTTGCACATTGTCAGGACACCAGTAAAGTGTTGCATGTCTGGACTGCTTGGAAATCGTATCATCCCAATCATTCCATTATGGTGTATATATATATATATATAAATCTATATACACCTTCAGGATTTCCAATATATTTATTTAATGCAGAAAGTGTTTAAATGTTTCTAATCGATTGCTGTGCAATTACCTAAGAGCCACAGAAAGAAAACTAATCCCTCGTTTTATAACAGTGTCCTATAAATATTCAGTTTGCAAATCATCATATTCTCAAGAAGTGCTTTCCTGAAATATACACTGTATGTGATTTTCGACCTATTGTCAAACTGCTCTGTTTGATCTTCCCAACACAACACACATGACAGCTGCTGTCAGATGTTCTGCTCGAGAGTCTGTCATCACCACGGTGGTTCTCCTATTACTGGATGCAATGTCAGAGAACTCTCCCCATTACTGCTGCGATGCCCTGCAGTCCTCATGCAGCCGGTATCTCATCTTTAATTCTGTCACCCCGTTTGTAAGCCAGTAACATCATTTTCATTATAAGTTCAAAGCTAAGTCTCAGATTTTGCGTTTGCATTAAACTGCAGGTTTGGAAGCATAGCCCCGAGATTGTATCAGCATGTAACTCATTTTAGCGCAATGTGTGCACTGAAATAGTGTACAGTAATGTAGAGCAGTTTGTATATTACAGTATATACGCGGTGTAAAATCTCAGAACTGTTCCCAGATTGTGTGTTCGTCTTCCACCTGCATGCGATCTAATCACAGAGCATGCAGACCACCTCTGAAGGCGCATTAGCTAATCTGATCTCAATGCGTGCATGCGTGTGATTACACCTGGTGTTTAATGAGATCAAACGCTATCTGATCATAATTGCATCACGGAAAACACACAATAATAAGTGTAATTTAGCTCAGACTGGTTTCTCTGCATTACCCAAGGCCTATTCAGATCCAACATTAGTTTTAATGGAGTAATTTCATCCTTGGATTTTGTTCACCACACAGGGTTGAAGTAGTAATAAAGACACAGTTGGTGTGGATTAGTGGCATGCTTGAAAATCAGTACGTCAGTAGATAGAGCTAAGAGAACAACATCTGGTTTAAGATGGGCTGGTTTGAATGGAATACTGTCTTTGCGCCAAACTGCCTACTATTATGCAGATGATACAGGCTTATTAAGCCTCTGAATGATTGAATATTGTCTAAAACTTGAGTCTTGTTTTTCCAATGTGCTTTAGTACTATTTCATTAAACATATTTATGTTTATAAAATTGATAGCATAAAAAAGCTTAGAGAAGAAGAAGATGAAGAGGAGGGGAAAGAAGAAGCCTTTATCTGTCACATTACAGTAACCACAGTAACCATTATAGTAACCACAGTAACCCTGACCTTCTGATCAGTAACTCACAGCTTTAACCATATTCAGTGTATTCATTGTTATGATGCATTTCCATTTTGAAGTATTATAGTTCTTGCATTTTTGATCAAGCTGGCTTCAAACAGATTTATGTTTAAATCATTGAGATAATAAAGATAATAAAAAAATATTTTTCCCCCAGAACAACTAACTAATAAATAAATAAGAAAAAAAGAAAGATATATATATATATATATATATATATATATTATGGAGTTTATACACCACACCACAAGTCATTTATCGCATTTATCGCATTTAAGAAAATCAGTGTTTATATAAATTATTAATTTACATACTTTACATTACAATGTATTCATTTTTGGTTTGGCACACACACAAACATTTAAAATGTCCTACTGTGCATGACTGTCCAATAAAATTTGAATTTGATCTCAAAGATTAATGAATTGTGAGAAAACAAACAAAAACAATGCATACATACTGACCAGGCATAACATTATGACCGCCTACCTAATATTGTGTTGGTCCCCCTTTTGCTGCCAAAACAGCCCTGACCCACTGTGTATTCCGACACCTTTCTATCAGAACCAGCATTAACTTCTTCAGCAATTTGAGCAACAGTAGCTCGTCTGTTGGATCAGATCACATGGGCCAGCCTTCGCTCCCCACATACATCAGTGAGCCTTGGCCGCTCAAATCCTCACGCTTGCCCATTTTTCCTGCTTCTAACACATCAACTTTGAGGACAAAATGTTCACTTGCTGCCTAATATATCTCCTCTATACATAAAATATATCCCACCTATACACATATATACGTAAACAAAGTGATTGCAGCACTAAGCTGCTGGTTGAACTTTGAGTGCAGCAGCAAAACATAACATTTTAGTGGGATGTAATGCTCAAGGTGTAGCAGAACTCCTCTCTACAACAGGAAAACAAGCACGTCGCCAGTGCAAAACAATTTTGCTCCTTATCTGTAGGCATCCTTACAGGTTCCACTTACTCTGTGATTTTATTATTGTCTGGATCTCTCTCTCTCTCTCTCTCTCTCTCTCCTACTCCAGTTTCTATCAACAACTTCAAGATGGCTCTGATGATGGCTTTGATGATGGCTCGGATGTCTGAGTGCTTTTACAGGCACATGTTCCCTCTTCTACTAAAAATCACTCCACATCAGTATAGATGTATGTCTCTTCTACTGCATTAAAGACACCTGACTCTATTTTAACAAAGGATAAAGTCAGTTTATTTGGTGTGTCACATAAAACTTGTGTTTGCATATGTATCTGTGTGTATGCATGTGTGTTGTATGGTGTTTGTTTATGTGTATTGACTCTACCATATGGTTTGAGGCTCAGGTTCCTTCTGCAGCTCACAGCATCAGCATCCTGTTAATTGCCTCTACTTCTGTTGATTTGGAGTGTGGCCAATAATCCCAAAACTGTGTGTGTGAGTGTGTGTGTAGTGGTTGTTGTCTATTAATGATGGTTCTTGATAATAATAATAATAATAATAATAATAATAATAAGAAGAAGAAGAAGAAGAAGAAGAAGAAGAAAAGAAGAGCAACAATGGCAATTTGTGATTGAATCTGATATACAGTTTACTTCCAAAATATTGTCACCCTTTATATAATAAAGATAATAGTGTAAAATATTACAAATAATAATTGAGAATTTTTACTTAAACAATGACAATTTTTGTTTAAAAGTAACATTTTAAAATAATATTATTAAAAATAAAATGAAATTAATATAAGTTTTATTAGTAGAGACTTTTGAACTACTACTATTTGAAATAATAATAAATTATTATTATTATTATTATTATTATTATAAATAGTTTACTATTTAAAGCTTACTGCATGATGAATAGGAGAGATGAATAGGAGAGAGGGTGAAGAGATAAACGACAAAGCAGGAGCGAGAAGAGAGACAGATGGAGGGATGACAGGTGGAGATGGATGAGGACAAAAAGGTGAGAAGTAATCACAGAGAGAGCAAGGCTCATTGCGGAGTGCGGAGAGAGAGAGAGAGAGAGATAGAGAGAAAGAGATAGAGAGAGAGGGAGGAGGAGAGAGGGAGAGGTGAGGTTATGCAAATTTTTCAATCCCAGCTGGAAAACAGGCAAGAGGAGTGTGAGAGGGAAGGGTGTCATTTTATCAGCTGTTTTTAGCTAAACCTAGAAGTGTAAGTTCCAGTGTCTCTTCCTCTTTCCATTTGTCTGTCTGATCCCCCCCCCCCCACTCTCTCTCTTCTCTGTCAATGCCATGCAGAAAGTGAAGACATCTTTTCTTTCACAGTTAGAGAGGAGGGGAAACTCTAGCTCTGCCATTGTCACATGATGTCAAACCTTTTTCCCAACATGGTGTTAAATCTTCTCCTTCAGCTCCTTTTTTTTCCTGCCGTCTCTTTCTGCTTTGCAAATTTGAAAACGTGTCACTGAGGTTCAAAACGTTCTTCTGGGAGAAGTAGTCATGTACCTGTCATAAATAAAGGAAGATGTCACAAACCTTGGCGCTAACGAGCTGAACTCGAGCTCATTTCTCACACAGGAGCTCTGAGAGTTCATGCTAAATGGCTACTGTTGATTTTCACAGCCGAGTGTGAGATCTGCTGCGATAGAGATGGAGGTGTGTGTGTGTGTTGAAGAGGGGTGGTGGAGGTTTGGGGTTAGTAACGCATTCTTAGTCCTGTCTGCATGAACGTTATCAGTGTTAAAGGAAACAGAAGAAGACATACATATCTAAAGACACCCATCACACACCATGCTGAAGTCTCCTGTCATGGTGTTGGATAATAAATAGAACTAGGTAGTCAGTAGTGAGGGAGTTATTCAGTACTGTATCAGCTGGAGAGAAAAGCCAGGCAGGAATAGATGCTCCATTAAAGGTATCATTTCATTTAAAGTTTTGCATCGTCAAACCAAAAGCCAACAGAGGAGTGAAACTTTCTCAAGCAAGTAAACAAATCTTAATATTTACCACCAGATTCACCAATATGAGTTCACACTATGGCATACTTTAAAAAATTAGGATCTTTTGGGTTCTATATAGAACTCTGGGGTCCTGGACTTGACCATTAGAACCTTGGGGTCTATGCCCAATGCTTGGAGAGTGATGAAACCTTTATATTAAAATTATTTAGGTTACTTTAAGGAATTTTATCTCTATGTAGATCATCTAATGTTGTGAGATGTTTTGGAATCTTTATGAATGATGTGTTTTAGATCAAATACTTTATTCGATTTGTAAAGTAGAGTATGTGAAAACTGAAATGAGATAAGATCTTTTGCCAGCGACTACTTCTGATTACAAAAGAAATATATATAAATGAAATATTTTTGTGTGTGTATATATATATATATATATATATATATATATATATACACTACTCACAAAAAGTTAAGGATATTTGGCTTTTGGGTGAAATTTATGGAAAATGTAAAAAGTTTACGCTACAGTGATATTATATCATGAAAGTAGGGCTTAAGTAAAAGCATGCAATGGTGATTTAATCATCTCAAACAATTTATTGAAACAAAAGCCAACAACAACAAAAAATGTCAATGTCACAATAATTTGTCATGTGCCCTTGACCATTAATTACAGCTTGACGTCTCATGCTGTTCACGAGTCGACTTATTGTCTGCTGAGGCATGGCATTCCACTCTTCTTGAAGGGCGGCCCTCAGGTCATTGAGGTTCTGGGGTGCAGGGTTATGAGCCTCTACACGGCGACTCGGCTGATCCCATAGGTTTTCTATGGGATTCAGGTCTGGAGAAAGTGCAGGCCACTCCATTTGAGGTACCCCAGCCTCCAGCAGCCGTTCCCTAATGATGCGACCTTGATGAGCTGGAGCATTGTCGTCCATGAAGATGAAATAGGCCTGTGTTGTTCATGCAGGGGCACAATGACTGGATTAATGATGCTATTCAGGTAGTATTGGCTTGTCACTGTACCATTCACAAGATGTAGGGCAGTTCTGTATTGAGTAGACACACCTGCCCAGACTGTAACACCACCACAACAGTGGCTGATGCATAGCGCTCTCCTCGACTTTCATCAGAGAACAGCACTGAGGCCCACTGGTCCCTCGTCCAGCGTAAATGCTCCCTGGCCCGACGCCTGTGCCTGGTGGTGTGGTCAGGTACCCTTGCAGGTCGTCTAGCACGCAGACCACACTGATGTAAACGGTTTCGAATAGTCTGACATGACACTTGGGTGCCTCTTACCTCCCTTAAATGTGCCTGGAGTTGAGTGGCATTCATCATCCGGTTCCACAGGGCACTGTTCACAATGAAGCAGTCATCAATGTGGGATGTGGCCAAAGGACATCCACTTCTATGCCTTTCTGTGACTCTTCCAGTCTCTCTGTATCTCTGTCGCAACCTGCTGATGACACTCTGTGACACTCTAAGCTCAGTGGCCACTTCCCTCTGAGAACATCCTGTTTGAAGCCTCACAATGGCGAGGTACTGTTGATCAATTGTTTGGTGTGGTCTCGGTCTCATGATGTCAAAATGTGAACAGCATGATGAAGAGGACTAATTGAACCAGAAAATTTATTGGTAGATTCATGGATCAAACACCAGTTGTGAATTTTGCCGTTAAGCACCTTGTTAGAGAACAGCAAGTTATGCAAAAAGTACTGAAACACTGAACAGTTGGACATGTGCATTCAAAAGTGTAGAGAAGGTCAAATTAAGTTCACCTGTAAAGGTTATAGTGCATTTACTATCCTTAACTTTTTGTGAGTAGTGTGTATATATATATATATATATATATATATATATATATATATATATATATATATATATATATATACACATCTGCTAGATTTAAAATTAAACTTGCACCTTACTTGACTGCCTCTGTGAAAACAAGTATACAGATATACATTGGTTGAAGCAGCCTGTCAGAGTTTATGTAGCCAATTCTTTCTTTCTTTAATTGGATACCATTATTGGCACTGATTTCATGTCCTCCACATGCTCTTTTACAGTCTTTTGTGGGCTTTAAGCTCATAAATAAATAAATAAATAAATAAATAAATAAATAAATAAATATTCATTAGTGTCAATTTTTTAAATATAGTATTTTAAATACATAATATAATTGTTGCATATTTTATAATAAATGTATTAACAATTCAACAATATTTTAATCTATTTAATAAGTGTGTAAAATGAAAGAATTTAAACCTGACATTTATTTTGGTCAGCATTTCCTCTTCATATATCAGGATCTCTGGATTTTTCGATAAAAGCCAGACTTGTTCAGTAAACATTATTATCTAATCAATAAGGGGGCATATTTAATTGCCCTGTCAATACCCACATCCACCACAGCCACAGCCACAGCATCTATGACCAGTTTAAAGCAGTTACAAAAATTTGAGTGAATGTAAGATTGTACATAATTCCTGTCTACAATTGTATCTCAATATTTCAGATCTTTTCTTCCGGGTCTCAAACCCATGCTTCATATTTCACACCCTCTGAGCATAAATAAATTCCCGAGGTGTTTATTGGCTGTAATTGCAAAACACTGGGCTTCATAAATCACAAAGCTGTAAGTTCATATTATGACTATTTCCCTCAGATAAAGCACTGCTCTCATTTTCATCCCCCTATCTTCTTCTCTTTCATTTGGTAGAAGTGTGGATGAAAGAATGCATTGATTAGCCACCTCACAAAAAACTAATGAGTAGCTTCTAACCTATAATTACATTTCAGCTCAGATGAAAGTTCTGTGCTGGCATAGCTGGTATATAAAATTATAAAGTTATTTCTTCAGTTGTGAATTTGAAGGAAGTATATTTTAAGTTTTAAGTGTTTATATTATTCCTTTATCACCATCAAAGTGCTGGAGTTTGGGTGCTGAGTGTGATTAATTTGTTAATTGACAAAATGCTAATATGCTAAATAAATTTTTAGCACAACTTTTTGCCTAGAACTGACTAGTTCTTTCCACACTAAAGAATAGAGATGCAGAGATTAATGATGTGTTTTTTTTATTTGTTATTTATTTATTTTTTTATTTATAAATAAAATAAAATAAAATAAAATACATTTTTTTTCAGCACTGCTGAATTTGGTTGGTTGCGGTGGATGTGGTTATTGATTAGGTTGTGAGTTCAAATCCCAGATCCACCAATCTGCTACTGCTGGGCCCTTGAGCAAGGCCCTTAACCCTCAATTGCTGAGTTGTGTAAAAATAAAAAGAGATAAAATGTAAGTCGCTCTGGATAAGGGCATCTGCCAACAAGCTAGGAATGTAAATGCAATTAAATACAAACTGCCCTATTATTGATTAGATAATAATGTTTACTAAACAAGTCTGGCTTTTATAGGAAAATTTAGAGATCCTGATAATATTAAGAGGAAATGCTGCCCAAAATAATTGTCAAACTTCTCTTTAATTTCATACACTTGACATTATTGAATAAATTAAAATTATTGTTGTTGAATTATCAATAAATGTTCTATAAAATGTATATATATTATGTATTATTTAATATACTATTTGTTAAATAAAAACCTGAAACTAATAAATATTTATTTTATTTTATTTATTTTGTCAGCGCTGCTGAATTCTTGATTCTGATTGGTCAAACCTTAGACATGAGCTTGGACATGACTCTAACCAGAAAATAGCACATGAAACACAGAGCATTCAATAATGACAGATATACAAGAATCCCTATTCATAGGGTTAAACATTAAGGTTAAATGGGGAACAGGTAATACAACAGGATAGAGAACAATGGGAAAGGTGTGGTACAAAATACACACAAAGAAGCAGGCTTCCAAGGTTTACATGCCAGCGCCCTCTCCAGGCCTGGCAGGGAACTGTCCAGCTGTTCCTGACAATAGTTTACATAAAATATTTTCCGTTTCTCAACCAATCATATTTATCATCATTATACTGAACTTCATTTAAACGAGTTTTCTTCAGGGTTTGGAAACCCTGGGGGAAAATGTCTGGAGGTAATGTGGTAGCTTTGTGGTTAAAGCACTGGACTACTGCCTGGAAGGTTGAGACTTTGAATCCCAGGTCCAGCAAGCTGCCACTGCTGGGCCATGGAACAAGACCATTAACCCTCAATTGCTTCATTGTCTAAAAATAATTTTAGATAAATTGTAAGCCTCTCTGGATAAGGGCGTCTGCCAAATGCTGTAAATATAAATCTATGGAAAGTATGTGATCAAATCATGTTAGATGTATGAATACTCATTGTGTAATTGTTACTGAATTCAATCACAGAATTAATGTACACATTTGAATTCAGTAGCATTCTTAATTAAGTTAAATTAGTAGTATTTTTTATTTCATTTTTTATTTATTTTTTTCCAGAATGTGAAAACATTTCTGGTAGGAGTCTCCAGTGTCAGCACTTTGGAGTAGACAGATGTAAAGCTGTGAGATTTAAGCTGTTTATATTTTAGAGGAAGAAATCTGCTTAAAGTTGCTATAGAACATAATCAAATGTGGGATATCTCACTCTCATTCTAATAAATTAAAAATCAGCCTTGGTATAGGGAGAAGAAAACACTTTTGGATGTGCTGTCTTAGAAAAACAATCAACATCAAGAGTTACTTTCTGTAACAGAACACTCCTATGTTATTCTTTACTTAGGAATAGATTAGCTTTTGCATCAATCAGTCAAAACTATCGGCACTTTTTTCTGGAACTTACAAATCTATAATGCTCCTTCATATTACAAAAATCTTCATAAACTCAATGGATGCAAACTTCTCAGAACATATTTTGAATTTAATCTGACAAAATGTATATTTAGAGACAGACTTTTTTCTTTCAATGTTGAAGAGATTGTGAAAGTAAGCTCTACAGTAACATGATTAACTTTATGTAGATGTTTTGGCTTGATAATGTACTTAAAATGATCCTAAAACAAGAAAATCTCCAAGTTAGACATACTCTAAAATCTTCTCTCTCTCTCTCTCTCTCTCTCTCTCTCTCTCTCTCTCTCTCTCTCTCTCTCTCTCTCTCTCTCTCCCTCTCTCTCTCTCACTCTCACTCTCTCTCTCTCTCTCTCTCTGGGGTGGTGTTATATTTGACCTTGGGGAAGATCTATCATGCAAAATGAAGTTTCCTCCAGAGAGCCAATGTTCAGTGTGTTGTAGCGAACCATCCCACCATCACACACACACACACACACACACACACACACGCACACACACACACACACACACACACACACACATCCTTTCCTCGCACACTCATCAACCTGTCATTGTGACCTTTCCCCATGACTATACTACACTACTCTCTCTCTCTCTCTCTCTCTCTCTCTCTCTCTCTCTCTCTCTCTTTTCCACATTCTCAGTTCGTTTCAGTTCAAGGTGTTTTGTTGGCCTGATATATAGTGCTACAGCTGCAGCAATAATGCAGTTGATAAATTTTCCTTACATCCAGAGACTCTTTTAAATTCGGAACAAATTAGCAGTGGCTCCTCTGCTCATCTGTAGCCTTCCCACAGTCCTGGCATCCTGTCTCAGTTAGATAAAAGTGAATTCATTAAATCTGAAACATTGTTAAATGATTACTGTTAAATTGTTAGTATTAGTGTGAGGAATAATTCAATAATGTTGTTCTTAATCAGGATACATGACATCTGCTTATTTCTTTCCTGGCAAATATTTATAAATCCCACTAGGTGTTTGCCGTCTTAAACACTTAGTTTCTTAGATTCGATATCAAGATGACATAAAACTTCACTAAACTAATATTGTTGTTGTTGTTGTTGTTGACATTTCTTGGGGTTATGACAAAGTTAATCATCTTTTTGTTCTAATGCAAGAGTCACATCTTAGCTGTGGTGTGACATTTAAATATCACAACCAATCTCACTCAGATCCAGGAACAAGTCCCAAATCATATACTTACACACTATTCTACCCCATTTTCTAGTATAAATAAAGAAGATGTGCACTTCAGGTACCTGGTGAATTTATTTAACAGAAAAAACAAAGCATGGAATGTTAGACACTTTATGCACTTGCAGCTTTGCTTACTTTGAGAAAGAGGGGCGGGGTGACATTTTGGCAGACACCCTTATCCAGAGCAATTTCATTTTATACACCTGAGCAATTCAGGGGCCCAGCAGTGGCAGCTTGGTGGCTCTGGCATTCAAACTCACAACCTTCTGATCAGTAAGCTAACACCTTAACCACTAAAGCTACCAACTTTTTTTATCTTTTGGCACAAATACATTTACATTTTTGGCATTTAAACAGACACCCTTATCCAGAACAACTTACATTTATATCTTTTTATACAACTAAGCAATTGACGGTCAAGGGCCTTACTCAGGGGCCCAGCAGTGGCAGGTCTTAGTGGACCTGGGACTTGAATTCACACACATTTTAAAGATGGCAGATGACACTTCTTACAGATGTCTATTAAATTAGCCCACATTGTACAATTTTATGTTTTAGCATTTTAGAAATTCACAGTATTTTGCTAAAGTATTTTAGGAAAACGGCTTAGTAAAAATCTGTTAGTGTCCCATTTGAAAAAATAATACACTTCTAAAATCCAAACAATACATATTAAAATAAATAGTGCAAATTTACATCAATCAGAGGCTGAGGCTGCTAAATTCAATCTTATCATCAAATACGTATGTAAATAAATCCTTGCCTTATCAATATAATACTGTGTAGAAGCCTGATGTTTAATCCCCTAATTATAATCATTGTCCATCCATCCATCCATCCTTCCATCCATCCATCCATCCATCCCTCCAGACAGACAGACAAACAGACAGGTAGACAGATAGACAGATAGATAGAATAAATAAATTTTATACATTTTTATAATACAATTTCTGTTCCTGCTGCAACAATGCAGCAAAGAAGCATACTTTTTTTCTTTCCTTTTTTATTTATTTATTTATTTATTTTGGCTGAAAAGGGTCCACAACTGGGTGTGTTGTTGACTTGAGTCTCTGAGTGTTTTGTTTTTGCCCATAGTGACACGAAGATTTTAGAGTTATAGTCATACTAGGGGTGAGACTGTGAGCAAGAAACAAAGGATTAAAGCAGTGAGTCATGAGTCTTCTGTTCCTCAGCTCCTTGGTATGACAAGAGTATGTGCGTGACACTGGGGACTTTATAGGTTCCCTGTAGGCTACATATGTAGTGTGATGGACATGAGGTGATTACTAGTGAAACTTAACATGCAAATGAGCAAAATACTCCCAAAAAACTCTGTATTTTGATCTATAATATAAGGTATTAGAGTGAGATATCACTTTTCTAACACTATATCATATCCCAATTGTATTTTAATGACTAGTATAAATTATAACCGATAAAGTCTAAGGAGTTTACTTTAAAGGTGATATGTCCAATCTGCCTATTATATCCCGGATCAGAAGATTATCCTTGTCGAAGCTTGATCCGAGTTTTTGAAACTGTGAAAACTGAATGTGAAAATAGAAAACCTCATTCTCCTTTAATTTGTTTGATTTTTGAAGTGCAGAAAGTGAAATGCCTTCACTTTTGATGTGTGAGCATATTTATGAAGCAATGCACTGCTCTCCCTGAACTCCCTGTTGTTTTCTCTGAGCATACATCAACACTCTTGTTGCTATGAATAATACATAACTCTGAAATAACAAACTCTACCGAGGCAACTCTGTTTTACATAGTTAGAGTCTTGATAGATAGATAGATAGATAGATAGATAGATAGATAGATAGATAGATAGATAGATAGATAGATAGATAGATAGATAGATAGATAGATAGATAGATAGAGCTGAAGGTTGAGGGAGAAGCTGCAATCTTCTTAAATAATTACTGAAGACTTAGTTAACTAAATTACACAAACCTTTTGGAGAGACACGCTATTTTAGTAATCAGTAATCAGGATGAGTTTTGAAAAAAATAAAAAACAAATGGACCCAATAACAGGACAAAATGAGTACACTGAAAGTTATCCACATTGTAACGTCGAAATGCTAAGCACTCTACCGTTGAGCCGGAGGGTGTGGCTAGAAACGCTGGAAAGCCTGAGAGATAAGAGAGCAGACAGAGCAAAGTGAATGAGTGAGAGAGAGAGAGAGAGAGAGAGAGAGAGAGAGCTCAACCAAAAGGGAGATATTAGCGAGAGGTAGAAAAGTAGAGTGCCAGATGGCCAGCAACTCAGTTCAGCCAATTTCAACTCAGAAAGGAATTTTAACTAAAGAGAAAAATACTGAGAATGAGATGGCCAGCTACTCGCTCCACCAACCAATTTCAACCCAGTAATGAATTTAGTTTCTTTTTTTTTCCCAAAGATCTCTGCAACCACAGACCGAGAAAAATATACCATTTACCAGCTTCATCTAAGCAAAAAACATAAAGAAAGCATGAGAATGCTTTCCAAGGTGCAACCAGTTGGCTGAATGAAGTTCTCATGGGAGTACACCATTAAGTGAAGGAGGTCGATGCCTCCCTCTTCCAGCATGCCGAATGTTACTGTTTGGACAAAAGTACTTTATTAGCTGTGGATAGTGCTTCTGAGACTACAGGAGGTGAAAGCTTTATATAATTTGCATACCCATGGGTCTCTGTAAGTATTAGTTAAATTTATTGTTTCAGGTTTGGTGATCCATTTGCATGTTCCTTGGGATTATTTTGTGTTTGATGTTTATTTATTTATTTTTTTTGTGAAGCATCAGCATCAGGGCTGTGGGCAGTGGTGTTTCTGATCAGAAAGTCAAGCTGCCTCCGTTGGGCTTTCGAACAAAGTCTTTAACCATCTCTGCTCCAGAGTTGCTGTATCTTACGTGACCCTGCAATCTGACTGCAGCTTCCTATCGAGTTGGGATATATGAAGAAAAGAATTTCACTGTACTGTAATGTATATTTGATCAAATAATAAAATATGTGAACTGCTTCTTCATTTTTTTTCACCTCCACCAGGTGAAATCTTTACCTGATTTGCAGTTCACAAGCAGGCATACTGTTGGAAATATGGGGAAAAAATGGAATGTACATTGCTTTTTTTTTCTTAACCAGCCAGTATGCATACACAAATCTGAGTCAACAATATTTATGTATTGGGTAAACACCCAATTTCAAGGCAATTAACATTTATTGCATTTATACAACAAAACAATTATGGGTTAAGAACCTTGCTCAGGGGCCCAGCAGTGGCAGATTGGTGGACCTGGGATTCAAACTTATAACCTTTTAATCACTACTCCAACTTAACGACTGAGCTACCTTTTCCTGACAAGGTCACTAAAACTGGACAGTTTGTGCTTTTCTGCAGTTGTCACCCTGAAGGTTTGGCATGCTGTGCATTCTGAGATGCTTTTCTCTTCACCATGATTGAAAAGAGTGAATATTTGAACTACAAGACGACATTTCCATCCGCAGTATTGAGTCATATGTTGAAAAACATCATCAATTTCTGAAATACGCAACTATCCCATTCAAAACATAAAGCTCTTCAAGGTTCAAAAAACTTTATTAATCCCAGGGGGAAATTCTGTTCTTATTATTCATCACTGCACCTGCACTGCACCTCGCTCCCTCAGATCCACTAGCACTGCTCGACGCGTCCCACCAGCTTTCAGGGTAAAAGCTAGGTATACATCTAGACTCTTCTCTGTTCTGGCACCGAGGTGGTGGAATGAACTTCCCCTAGATGTCTGAAAAGCCAAGTCACTGACTGTCTTCAAACGACGGCTGAAGACCTACCTCTTTCGGGATCACTTAATTTTCCCTGTTTTATTTTACAAGTTTTACGCTGATGGAAGTCTGTGACCTATTGAACTAGTGTTAATGCATTCATTGATAGAGATTTCAAAGCACTTTTGTATGTCACTCTGGATAAGAGCACCTGCCAAACACCAGAAATGTAAATATATACAGTTTTTTACACTTTGACAATATATCATTTGTTACTTCATAACCTCTGTACTGTATGTACTTTAAGAACTGTATCAGTGACATTTCCACTGTTTGCAAGTTTTGTAATGTGGAATTTCTTAATTATAATTTATAAATGTAAATTATAATTATGATAATTGTAACAGGAAACAAGGTGGAATATCATTTTTTTTGTTTTTATTGTGAACTCTGTTTTTGACTAATAGCATAATAATAAATAACGATGACACAAAATCACTTAAGAAACAGAAATCAATATATGAAGAAAGTCCACTTTAGAGTATGATTTGATTGACAAAATGTCGCAATAAATAATTCTCCACTGCAGGAACCACAGACAGATTTGGAGAAATGGGACTAATTAGTCCTATCTGCCTGAGGAAACAAAAGCAAACTTGTTAGCAGGAAAATGTGTACATGGATGAGAGAGAAATAAGAAAAGAGATCGTCACTGATGAAACTGGTTTCTCACATTCCCCAGATTTTTGCTCTCCGGAGTAAAATACATTTCATTCAAAGAAACAATGAAACTCCAGCAGATATCACATGACAGTCATAAAGCTCAGAAAATATCAAATCAAATATTGGAGTGTGGCAGTGGGGATTTGCAGGTTTGGCAGTCAATGTTTCAATATATCAAAGACGTGTTTAGTGGAGTTCGGGACGAGGACTCTTGTGGTCTTCTATGCCAACCTTTCTAAACCATGTTGTCAAGGATTGTGCATGGGGGCATTATCATGCTAGAATAGGTTTGATTATTTGCAGTGAAGAGAAATGTGTAAAGCTAAAGCATACAAAGTGCTTCTAACTCTAGGGCAACAGTTTGGGGCACAACCACATATGTGTGTGGGTTTGGGTTTGAGGGTTTGGTATGCGTCACTGTCCTGGGGTGTGCTACTGGGGTTTTACTCTGAGTACTCCGTTTTCCTCCCACAGTCCTTAAATTGTATGTAGTTTGGGATTGTGTCCTGCAATGGTTTGGGACCCTGTCTAGGGTGTCCCCTCCTTCTGCCCCAATTTTTCTGGGATAGTCTTCAGGCTCCCTGGGACTTTGTGTAGGATACATGGTACAGAAACTGGATGGATGGATGGATGGATGGAGGTATGTATGCATGGATGAATGAATGGATGGATGGATGTATGGATGGAATGGATGTATGGATGGGGGTATGTATGCATGGATGGATGGATGGATGTATGGATGGAGGTATGAATGCATGGATGGATGGATGGATGGATGGATGGATGGAATGGATGGAATGGATGTATGAATGGAGGTATGTATGCATGGATGGATGGATGGATGGATGGAATGGATGGACTGGATGGATGGGGGTATGTATGAATGGATGGATGGATGGATGGATGGAATGGAATGGATGCATGGATGGATGGAAGTATGTATGCATGGATGGATGGATGGATGGGATGGATGGATGGATGGATGGATGGAATGGAATGGATGTATGGATGGATGGATGGATGGGGGTATGTATGCATGGATGGATGGATGGATGAATGGAATGGAATGGAATGGAATGGATGGATGGAATGGATGTATGAATGGAGGTATGTATGCATGGATGGATGGATGGATAGAATGGATGGACTGGATGGATGGGGGTATGTATACATGGATGGATGGATGGGGGTATGTATGCATGGATGGATGGATGGATGGGATGGATGGGATGGATGGATGGAATGGATGTATGGATGGAGGTACACTATATTGCCAAAAGTATTCGCTCACCCATCCAAATAATCAGAATCAGGTGTTCCAATCACTTCCATGGCCACAGGTGTATAAAATCAAGCACCTAGGCATGCAGACTGTTTTTACACACATTTGTGAAAGAATGGGTCGCTCTCAGGAGCTCAGTGAATTCCAGTGTGGAACTGTGATAGGATGCCACCTGTGCAACAAATCCAGTCGTGAAATTTCCTCGCTCCTAAATATTCCACAGTCAACTGTCAGCTGTATTATAAGAACGTGGAAGTGTTTGGGAACGACAGCAACTCAGCCACGAAGTGGTAGGCCACGTAAACTGATGGAGCAGGGTCAGCGGATGCTGAGGCGCATAGTGCGAAGAGGTCGCCAACTTTCTGCAGAGTCAATCGCTACAGACCTCCAAACTTCATGCATGTGGCCTTCAGATTAGCTCAAGAACAGTGCGCAGAGAGCTTCATGGAATGGGTTTCCATGGCCGAGCAGCTGCATCCAAGCCATACATCACCAAGTGCAATGCAAAGCGTCGGATGCAGTGGTGTAAAGCACGCCGCCACTGGACTCTAGAGCAGTGGAGACGCATTCTCTGGGGTGACAAATCGCACTTCTCCATCTGGCAATCTGATGGACGAGTCTGGGTTTGGCGGTTGCCAGGAGAACGGTACTTGTCTGACTGCATTGTGCCAAGTGTAAAGTTTGGTAGAGGGGGGATTATGGTGTGGGGTTGTTTTTCAGGAGCTGGGCTTGGCCCCTTAGTTCCAGTGAAAGGAACTCTGAATGCTTCAGTATACCAAGACATTTTGGACAATTCCATGCTCCCAACTTTGTGGGAACAGTTTGGAGCTGGCCCCTTCCTCTTCCAACATGACTGTGCACCAGTGCACAAAGCAAGGTCCATAAAGACATGGATGACAGAGTCTGGTGTGGATGAACTTGACTGGCCTGCACAGAGTCCTGATCTCAACCCGATAGAACACCTTTGGGATGAATTAGAGCGGAGACTGAGAGCCAGGCCTTCTCGTCCAACAGCAGTGTGTGACCTCACAAATGCGCTTCTGGAAGAATGGTCAAAAATTCCCATAAACACACTCCTAAACCTTGTGGACAGCCTTCCCAGAAGAGTTGAAGAGTTGAAGGGTGGACCGACGTCATATTGAACCCTATGGATTAGGAATGGGATGTCACTTAAGTTCATATGCGAGTCAAGGCAGGTGAGCGAATACTTTTGGCAATATGTATACATGGATGGATGAATGAATGGATTGATGGAGTCTATTAATGTGAAATGAATCTATCAATAAATATCCCAAGTAGCTAATATTAGAAAGTATGTAGTCAAGTAGTACCACTGGATATTCAGAAAAATATTCAGCCAATTCTTGGGGGGTGGATGTTCCTGAAAAACTAAGAGGTAGTCCTCATGGGAAAAAAAGGTGTAAGTTCATATGACCTATGACTTGCTGATTAATGCATAAATCTGTAGTTATGATTAAGGTTGAAATACCAATATGCAAAATTGCATTAATAACTTTTCACTTTCATGTGTTACTCCATAGGAAGCTGGGGTTAAGGAGTGAAGTTGTCAACCCAAAGCAATTAAACATTTGACTTTTAGTAAACATACAGCCGGGAGTGATAGTGAGAAAGTTTACTCTGTGGCATTTTAGATTAAAATAGATTCAATCAGGTCAGTGAAGGTGCTTTTGAGTTCTTAGAGGCCAAATCTATTTGCATAGATATTGACCTTTCGGATTGTTATGCTAGACTTTTATGCATGGTGAGGCGTAATAAGAGGAATCAGGTACTTCTTTCTCATTGTAATAGACCACACATACTTCCACTTAATCGCCCATTAAGCACTTAGAAGGCTACTGTAGTGCACCATCCTCTGCAGCAAACCATCCTCTAAATTCTAAGTTGAGAAAGATGGGCATTGGTGAACCTGTAGCATGATTTGAGTGATGATACCTGACAAACAGGAATAATGAAAAAGAAATATAAAATAATTAACTTTATATATAAGCTTGGATATTGAAATAGTGTTGTGAAAATACAATGCATATTTGTGTGTTTTCATTCTAGTTAGTTGTTTTTATAAGTTTTAAGCAGGAAATATATATCATAGGAATATATAACATCAAGAAACAAGCTGTAGGAATGTGCTGAGTGGGCGGAGTTTACCACCTTCTACTGATGAGCTTCAAATAATGAGGTTGTTGAGAGTCGACTAAAACAGTGAAATAAATACTCTTTCACTTGACCGCATTAATTCAAATCAGACACTGGATAATTATATACATTAATTTCCCTTATATAACTGCACCATATTGCAAAAAAGTACAATTGTATAACCAGGAAACCCATTCTAGTTTTAACCTGAAGTCTGCCTTGTTGAAGTTATCAAAACTTGAGTGCAAGACCCTTCATGGCAATTTGCTCTCTTTATGGATTCTACTGTAAGTGGTACTATCCACTGTAATCCCATGTATCTCCAGTCTGTCCAAGTGGGACCGTTCTCACAGCAGCGAGCAGCCTCTGAATGAGAACTCCAAATAGAACTAGGGCATCGGGATAGATCAAGCAGATCCTCAGGACGGATCTCTCGTAGCTGAATGAGAAAAGTGGAGGTTATTATATCAGCAAAAGCGAGACTAAATCTGGAATATGATGGCTAGCAAACACATACTATCAGGCATAAAATATTGAACACTGACACGTGAAGTGAATAACACTAATTATCTCCTCATCATGGCACCTGTTAGTGGGTGGGATATATTAGGCAGTAAGTGAACATTTTGTCCTCAAAGTTCATGTGTTAGAAGCAGGAAAAATGGACAAGCGTAAGGATTTTAGCGAGTTTGACAAGGGCCAAATTGTGACGACTGGATCAGAGCATCTCCAAAACTTCACCACTTCCCGGTCTGCAGTGGTCAATATCTATCAAAAATGGCCCAGGGAAGGAACAGTGGTGAACCTGCAACAGGGTCAGGGGCGTCCAAGGCTCAATGATGCACGTGGGGAGCGAAGGCTGGCCCATGTGATCCGATCCAACAGACGAGCTACTGTTGCTCCAGTTGCAGAAGAAGTTAATGCTGGTTCTGATAGAATGGTGTCAGAATACACAGCGCTTGATGGGTCAGGGCTGTTTTGGCAGCAAAAAGAGCACCAACACAATATCAGGCAGGTGGTCATAATGTTATGCCTGATCGGTGTATGAGTGCACTGTAGTCTCTAATCAACAAAACAAAACAAACGCACAACTTTGACCCTCAATTCTCATTTTCCAGTTTAAGACCTTCGGGTTATGATTAATCAATGTGTCTGTGTTATTTACATCACAAGAAGTGATATTTACATACGAGGACCATTATTACAACAAAAAGCAATACTGACACTGCTGCCAAGAAAAACCTGGAGGAAAATAGATGACAGTGTCAAAGCATTTAAATATCAATGCTGCTTCTAGGGCAATGTATATAAGGGCCAAATGCATATTACGGTCAGAAGGCATCTGTTAAAGTGCGGTCTAAGTGTCATAAGCTGTCTGTGCTTAATTATTATTTTTTATAATTATTGTTTGTTTGTTTCAACTCTGACAGTATAAAATGCTCTTGAATGGAAGTTAAGACCAAATATAAACTGGTAGCTGAGACATTTTGTTTTTTTTTTTCTTTTAGTGTATTACAAGTAAGGAAGAAATCTTAACACAGAGGGCTGTTAAAGGAAAATAATGAACAATGGTGTTGTGTTGTGATGTGACCTGATGGCAGATGAGGCAGATGGCTGACAGTGGAAGACCATATGGGGTTTCACTCATGTCAGGAATGTGAGGCTACAGTGTGGCAAAGGATCACCTAAACTAGTTAAAGAGTGAAAAAAAGAAAACATTTAAAAAATTTGGATTTCTGCAGATGGTAGGTCAGAATTTGGGGTCAAAAGCATGAATCAATTAACCCAATAGTTCAGGATGGTGGTGGTGGTGTATTGGTGTGGGGAATATTTTCTTACCACTAATTGGGCCCCTTAGTATCAATTGAGCATCATTTAAATGCCACAGCCTGAGCATGGCCTTAATTCACTTGTCTTTTAATGGCTATTTCCAGCATAATAATACACCGTGTCACAAAGCATAATTCATCTCGAGGTGGTTGATTATTTCATCTTACATTACATTAACTTATTAAGTGTTAAATTACTATTGTACCTCAGCAATGTGCCATCGATTACATTTTTATTTAAAAATGTTTTATTTATCACATTTAATGTTGTGGAATGTCTGCAAGACAGGTTACTTCCTGTTATCGCTTACTATAGTTGCTCCTTCACTATAGCCTCTTTTTTTTCCCGCTATCTTAAAGTTCACAAAACAAAACAAGCGAAAATTACAGCTTGTCATGTTGCTTAGAAACAGGAAAGTGTCAAATGTGTTTGTCCTGAAGACGTGGCAGAAACCATACTGACTGTTAGAAAGTGCTGACCCTGGAAACTCCTTCCATGAATATTAAATAAACTTTCTCTTAAAAGAAAGCTTTAGCATTACAATGATTGTGTTTCATTGTCACCTCTATAAAAAATACATTTATTATTATTTATCAGCTCTCTCTCAACTCCCATGTCCAACTCCCATCATGCACCATGGCCTACAAAAATAGCCTCAACAGACTCCACTTCCTAGAAGGTATATTCACTTCCTCGTTCAAAAGCAGTCAGCTATTAAAAGAGACTTTCAAACACACACACACACACACCATTGCGAAGTACATGCTCAGTGTTTCACGCCTGTCAGTACCAAGCCTTTTCACTCTGCCATAGATTTTGAACTTGTTTGTTGTTTCTGGTTCCTGATTATTAGTCTCCTTCCCCTGCTCATTGCTGTTTGCTGATTGCCTGACCTGTGCCTGTTGTATTGATCTTCGTTTGCCTATCAATCTGGATTTGTTACCACTACGTCATGTAAACTGCCTACCAAGCAACTGCACCTGTCTCAGCTTTGTTGTTTGACATTATTATTATTATTATTATTAGTAGTAGTAGTAGTAGTAGTAGTAGTAGTATTACTCATGGATGTACCTAATTTATTTATTTATTTTTAATTTAAAATAATTTTATTTTGTTGCGGAGATTCTGTGCATTATTATTATTATTATTATTATTATTATTATTATTATTATTATTATTATTATTACTACTAATGGATGTATTTCTACATTTTTAATTTCATTTATTTATCAATTTTATGTTTATTTTATTTTTATTTTTTTGGAGATTCTGTGTATTCTTTGTGAAACTATAGATATAATAAAGTACATTAATACAACCATTAATTAACACCTTCTGTCCAGTCAGATTTGTGAATTCAAAAAAGATGATAATAACACAAATTAGGAGCTAATTAATTGCAGCAAATAGCAAGAAATGTGGCCTAAAAAGCAAGCGAGTGAAATCACCTCTGCCAGCATATCCTACAGCAGGAGCTGGATCTGTCAACTAATAAAGAGAAGCCTATTATGTTGGAGGTGTGGGAGGTGTTGAGATCTGGGTAGGTGTAGGTTCTGACCCTGGTGCTCCTGCTGCTCCAAGAAGACATTTTTTGATAGAGGATAAGTGTTTGTTATGTGTTTCTGAATGGTGCAGCAAATACACATGGCTGTCTGGAAATCAGGCATGAATCACAAACCTTCAGAGGTTATGTAATGTCATGCTATCATGTCCTTTTCTTAAAGAGGAGAAAATGATGGAGAGTGCACAGAGATAACTGCAGATGGGAATTTAGCCTTTTGGCATTTTTCATATTAGATTTGAGAGAGAACCCATATTGATTTCTTTCATGCTCTTTTGTGTGTATTTTGAACCGAATCAAATCCACTCACATCTGCCTCAAACTGTCGTGTCTAACTCAGGACTTAAAAGATGAGCAAATCCTATGAAATATCTGCCCCTAAAGAAAATATTTAACACAATCATTTTTTTAGAGAAGAATATATATATATATATATATATATATATATATATATATATATATATATATATATATATATATATACACGTCTACAATAGAATTTCAGTCTTGTAGCTGGAAATGTTCAGCTTCTAGCTGCACTGAAAGCTGAATGTGCTCCAAATTTTAAATATAAAAAGAAGGTAGATCTCGTTATGTTGAATTGGACAATGTGCTTAAACAGAATTTCCTTTTATTGTAACTATTTTTCACATGGAAGTATTGGCATCTCACAGTCCTGCCTGGGAAATCTGATCTGGGAACACTCTCCATTCTCAGGCCTTGAAGGCAATTGAATCGTGTCTAGACGATCCCAAACGTAATCTCTATCTTCACTCTTGATCTGCTGTAAGCTACAATTCAGCAAACATTTTCAGGGGCTAGTTCCAGTGTTATAATACATGTCCAAAAACGTCAAAAACTGCCCAACGGCTCAGGCAGATAAAATGCAGGTGAAACTAACAGCTGTTTTTGAACAACACGTTTTCAGACGTATACATGTCGAGTGCTTTATGATGCAGATTTCTGAAAAATGTTCTTGAAATCATGTCGAGACAGGCCATGTGGAACACATGCAGAAATCATCTCAATTAGCTGAGTTTCACCTCAGTATTCAAGCACTGGTGAGGAACCTGGCTCACTACACATTGGGACACCAATGATTTATTTTCCAGTGTCATGACTTGGAAGATCCTTGCACTGTTAGACAAGTCAAGAAGCTTTTATTTTCATTTCAACCATATACAGCTGGTGCAGTACACAGTAAAATGAAATGATGCTACATGACACAAAGAACTACAGAAGACCACACAGAAGGAAGTACACTACACAGTACTACATAAGTTAAGTTAGATAGTCTTTATTTGTCCCAGCTACATTAAAATACAGTGAAATTCTTTCTTCTTATATCCCATTCTTAGAAGGTTGGGGTCAGAGCATAGGGTCAGCCATGATGCAGCACCCCTGGAGCAGGGGGTGGGTTGGGGTCTTTGATCAAGAGCCCAACAGTGGCAGCTTGGTATTGCTTGAACCCTAATCATCCAATCAAAAACCGAGCCTTAACCACTTAAGCTACCACCACCCCCATAAAGTGTACATGGAAACAGTGCAAGATGGTGCAGTAGAAAATTTAGACACTATGCAGTATGCACTATGCAGTTTTGTAAGGATTAGCAATAGTCAAATAGCACAAAAGACATTTGAGACTAAAACAGCATTTTCTTTTAAACATCAACAACTGGCAAGACAGATCTTTCTAACATAATGACATTTTTATCTTATTTATACTAAAATATTTCAATTGCTCGGTTACAAATCGTTGCGACATTCCTAGCTAGTGTATTGACAAAGTCATTAGACTCAAACAAACTGTATAGAGAATATCAAATAAAATTAAACATTGCTAATCATACAACAAGCTACCTACAGTATATTTTATTAAGCTACTTACTGCACTGTACTGATATCACACTCGGTCTCTGATTACCCTTGTACTGTATGTGCATTAGCTTCTGTATTATGTTGATAATTTATAATATTGAATATGTGCAATATCTCCCACTATGTCACTTTATGACCATACACATTGTTTACTGTTGATTTATTATTATTTCTGGGTCAGAGTGTACAAGTGTATCATACAAATTACATTGTTGCCATGTGAAGTCATAAGTTTACATCCCCCTTGCTGAAGTTGCAATATGTTAATAATTTAAGATTAATAAGAGGGATCCTCTTGTTTTTTTTTTTTTTTCTTATTTAGTTCTGCCCTGAATAAGATATTTCACATAACAAATGTTTACATATAGTCCAAGACAAAATAAAAACTGAATTTACATAAATGAACCAGTTCAAAAGTTTACTTCCCCTTAATACTTAGTACTATGTCTTGTTATCTGGATGATCAACGTTTTTCTATTGTTTGTCCTGAGCAGCTACACTGCCCCTAGTTCTTCAGAAAAATCATCAGATCCTGCACATTATTTGCTTTTCCAGAATCTTCTGCATATTTGACCCATTTCCAACAGAGGCTATATGTGTCAGGAACTGCTGGACAGGTGAACCTTGGAAGCCTGCTTCTTTGTGTGTCTTTTGTGCTTCACCCTTCCTATTGTTCCTGATGGTGTCACCTGTATCCCATAAGCCCTAA
This sequence comes from Hemibagrus wyckioides, assembly GCF_019097595.1. Taxonomy (NCBI): domain Eukaryota; kingdom Metazoa; phylum Chordata; class Actinopteri; order Siluriformes; family Bagridae; genus Hemibagrus; species Hemibagrus wyckioides. The sequence goes on from NC_080720.1 coordinate 5,625,651, forward strand.
TGTCTATCCCTATAAATAGGGATCCTTGTGTTTGTGTCCCTGTCCATGATTGTTACCTGTACTGTGGTTTCTATCTGGTTCTTGTTTGTTAAGTTCCATGCCCAAGTTAAGATCTAGGTTTTGTTCTCGTTTTGTTTTGTAAACCACGCTGTGTCTTGTGTAACGTTTGTTTCCCTATGTCGTGTCTTAATGTAATAAAAGCAGCACTTCGCTGAATCCTGAGAATGGGTCTCATTCCACCACGTGCTGGCGTGTGCACACACACCACGGGTGTCCGGGTTCGAGCCCCGAATAGGGCGGGGGTCCCGGACGTTACAAAATGATTTTGAGTGCTGACGAATTCACAAAAAGGTGCGAACATTTACTGATGCTCAAGAAGGCTACACGATACCGGGGGTGTAAACTTTTGAACAGGATGATCGGTGTACCCTTCAGAAGCTAAGAGAAGTGTATAGATGCTTAAAGCACTCTTTATGCATGACAATAAACTGGAAACATTTGCAGATGAAGTTGGCTTAGCCACTTAATTCAAGCTGAGATCCTCCAGAAAATGTGACGTCCCGATTTCCAGTAAGGGAACATAGAAAGCATTGGTGCTCTCTGGTTTTGGTGCATTGTGGGATTTTATAAAGAGTGGGATTTTTTTTAAAGTGGAGCCCAGAACAAAGCATTTTAGAGAGCAAATGTGCCAGTGGAATGCTTGCCGGAAGTATTTCATGATTGTGAGAGACAGCACTTAAAATGGCCAATTCCCTTATCAGTGCCCTGACTACTGAAATATGGAGCAGATTGAGACGCACCGGCTGAGCCTAATGAATAAAATGGTTGTCTATGAGGCTATAGGTTATTGACTAACATTAAATTAACACTGTGTTCCATCAGGACTGTGAATCTTCACATCATCTGCTATGCAGCAGTTATTTCAGTAGCTTTATTCCAAAATCTCCTCCTTGCTTCAGTCAATGATCAGTTCAGATTAAATATGTTTTAAGAACTTACTTACTTCTGTATCTCTTTACTCTTTAATCTCATTATTCTCTAATATTTATAACCTTAATATCTTTAAAAACTAAGATCATTACAGGTCACTTTTGTATGTGGTTCTTGTTGAGGTTTCTTCCTCATATCTTCTCAGGGATCTTTTTTTCTTGCCCTTTTGACCTCTGGAACGTTATCCATATTGTCTTGGAGTGCCCTTCTCCCTTGTTGCTTGTAAATCCATCAGATTACAGAATTATAAGAAGCAAAGATAAAGGGATAGTGAAGCTGCCTCCAGAGTGGGCTGGAGTAAGTCAGGAACAGTTTTTCAGTCAGTAAATTTGGTGTGACTAAACAGATGTTTACCATCTGTAAACCTGCACATAATCTGCCCTGGAGCACATCAGGAGTGCAGCATAATTTTCCATGACAGAGTTGTGTGATTAAAAAGTAAGCCCCTGTTATAAGAGCAGGAAATCCAGGTTTAGATAAGTAAGCAATAAATCCTACATCATGAGACAGGCCCTAGGTTAGATGAGTAGACAACAACCTTGTTGGAAAAAAAAAGGAATACTTCTAATTCTAAAATGGACAAATTGTTGAGGCCTGTCTCACTGGTGCATCTGGGACCAGGACAGCAAGTCTTTGTGGTGTACTGAGAGCCATGGTAATATTTGCTATAGCCAACCTTCTCATGCCAATGCCAAATGTTGAAATGGTTCCAGCAGCGGAAATCATGGGAAGAGAAGCCCCAAAGAAGTTTATCACCAGGAATGTTGCGTGTCCAGTGTAAAGCACGGGGGTGGACAGTGATGGTTTGGGCTGCAATATCATGGCATTTCCTAGGCCCAATACTTGTGTTAAGATGGACAGGTTACTGCCAAAAACCATTCTAGAGGACCATATAGATCAAACATCATACCCTGAAGGTGGTGCTATGTATCATGATTGATCTGACCCATGACCTGCACAGTAAACATATCTGATTGTTAACGAGTCCCTTTGGGGTGTTTTGGAGGAGCGAGCCAGGAAACACTTCCCCCATCAGCATCACATAGTGACCTGGCCAATGCTCTCCAATTCCTATGGCCATGGTGCTGGATTTGTTTCTGTCATTCCCAAAATAAACTGATGCTGTATTGGATGCTAAACCAGGGATGTCCAATCTTATCCACAAAGGGCCGGTGTGGGTGCAGCTACACCTGATTCTACCTGTTTAATCAACTGATCTTGGCTTTCAATAGAATCAGGTGTGATTTCTGCTCAGTTGGAATGAGAACCTGTGCCCACACCGGCCCCTTGTGTATAAGATTGGACATCCATGCCCTACACCATACTAATCAATTATTGTGCTCTAAATCCAGGTGTTTCAGTTACTCTTGTGTGTAAAATGTGGCATGCAAAAACCTGCAAAAAAAAAAAAAAATCCAGAAAAGTCCAAGCTTTAGCTGTAAGTCTTGTTCTGGTTCTATGATCAATTATGCTTCATTTTATACATTGACTGATTTTAATGTTACAAATACACTATTTCTTGTGAAACTAGTTAAAGTTTCAGTTGATTTCTACATGCCAACTAGTCACTGAATGCTGTTTCCTGGGAAAATCATCTGGAACAAAAAGAAGATAAGAAATGTTCAAATATAAAAAGGAGTAATCAAGCATTCTGTCTGTTCTATTTTGGTCTCAGATGGTGGGAGCCATGGGAAACATGATGCAGTATGAACTCTACTTGCCACTGGCAGAGAATTCTACATTACCATAAACAAACAAACAAACAAACAAACTTTGAATAAATGAATGAATCAATCAATCAATCAATCAATCAATCAATCAATCAATCAATCAATAAATAAATAAATAAATAAATAAATTAATTAATTAATTTAGTCGGTTAGTTAGTTTGCAACCACAGTTTTTTCTTTCTTTCTTTTTTTCACCATATTTAAAAAAAAAATGCTAATGAGAATTCACCAGAACAACAACAACAGCAACAACAACAAACATTTCTTACACACATTGTACTTGTGTTATATGCATCCTAGCTAATGATTGACACTTCAAGCCTCCCTTACCTTTCCGACTCTTGTCTCGCAGCCCATAGTGTGAATTTCCCATGCTAGCATACATAAGTGTTTAACATTTCTCAAGTATGAGAGGAAACCAATTCACTCTGAGCTTGTTACTTAGTCATGTCATGTCATGTGGGAGGCATATTGTGTGTATAAGAGAGAGAGAGAGAGAGAGAGTGTGTGTGTGTGTTGCAAAGATGGAGCTATGGGAAATCATGTGTATATTTTAATTATCTGTTTTTCTCCACTATTTGAAGAGAAGTAGAGTATCTTTATAAATAAGACTGATTACGAGTGCATTTGGGAATGCAGAGAAACCGAACAGAATAAATATTCCTTCTTATCATTTCAAGCAATGGAAGGAAGCCATGTTGATCAAGCTGATTTTGTTTGAAAGTTTTGCTCAATGAACACAGCAGACATGAATATAATATCTGGCATCACAAATTTATTAAATAAAAAAGAAAAAAAAAATGCTCAAATGCTCTGCTGGTCTTAATGCTGCAGGGGGAACTGTATCTGAGAAGACTTTATTTTATTTTAATTCATGGTATATTTTATTCCTAAGTGCTGAGAGAAATTGCCGGAAATGACAACATTGTGACATCTCCAAGAACATTTTCTCTTTCAAATAAGATTCTGACATTTTAAGTGCTATAGTGTCAAAAACAAGCGCCAGAATGTCTGTCAGGAAATACCACTTATCTACAATCAACTTGATCACAGAACAGAAACACAATTTTCTACAGAGTTTCTTCAGCACAGTGTGCTTCCTCATTATTAAATAAAATGTTAGTCATTTGACGTGATGAATTTGCTGTGCAGAAACAGAAGAATTTCAGAAACAGAAGAAGGGGGGGATTGTACCCTTCCTCTCTCTCTCTCTATCTCTCTCTCTCTCTCTCTCTCTCTCTCTCTCCCTCTCTCTGTCTCTCTGCCCCCCCCCTCTCTCTCTATTCTGTTTAAATATACTGTATGCTCCATTTGTTTGCTTTAATTACTCTATTTATAACTCTTTTATTGCATTTCTTTCACATTGTTGCAACAGTTATGAAATAATAATATAATATAATAATCCTAGCTTCTGTTTAAATTAATGTTAAGGTGTGTGTGTGTGTGGGTGTGGGTGTGTGTGTGTTAGATGACTATGTAAGATTTTTATTTTCATTTTTAAACCCTAGTCATGCCAGAAATTAATTAATCAATCCTGTCCACTCCTGCAGAAAGTTGGGTCCAACCTATCAATTTCCACGGAATATTCACCCGATCCTACAGAAAATTTGACCAATCCCACCTGCCCCTGCTTTTAATATTGTTTGCACGTTACTGCCCACAATAGTTTCTAATGCTCTTACATGGCACTATTTATCAAAATATAAGCCAATTAGTAATTCAACCACTGAGCAGGATAAAGCAGTTATAATGATATTTATGATGATAAATGAATGAAAGAACGAAAGTCACAAATGCATCTCGCAAGCACTATATCGGCTCTTTTGTTGACAAACGTAGCATTCTCATGAGCCTCATATCTGAAAGCCTGCAAGAAAACAAAAGACCTACTCCAGCTAATTTTTTCTGTTGGCATCTAGTCAGAAAGCAAATCTCTGGTCTATCTGATGTCATAATTAAATTTAATATGACCTGAAACTAATTACACCTCCTGAATAAGAAAGTTTTCAACACAGGTTATTTTTATTTCCTCACAACAAGCTGTATGAGGATCATATCTAGTTAATGAACCTGAAATCTTCAGTAAAAGGTCAAAATATAAATTTGCTCCATCAGAAAGTTATGCCCTTTATGTTTATCTCATTGACACACCTGAGCAGTTGAGGGTTAAGGGTCTTGAACAAGGGCTCAACAGTGGTAACCTGGTGCTCCTGGGATTTGAACTCACAATCTGATCAGCTTAACCATCAAGCTACCACTTAGAGCTAGTTGTTTGCTGGTGCAGTGGGACTCTGGTTCTGTTCTGAGCTCAGGTTACTAACTCTGTGCATGTTCTTCATGAGTCAGTGTGGGTTTCCTAACACCTCCCCAGAAGCATGCTGGCTACTCTAAATTGAATGATTGAATGTGCATGCATGATGCCTGGTGATAGACTGGTGTCCCATTGAGGTTGTGTCCTTGCCTTGTACACAGGATCCCCAC